>NW_020956033.1:0-5117 GCF_003031625.1 Empidonax traillii
ATTTTACGTTGTGAGTAGTCATCTTGTCTTCCTCTTAACATGGATCACTTCAAAATGCTTGACTCAACTGAGACCAAAAAGCTCAGCATTTTGGAAGATCAAGTCAATAAGGAGCTCATTGAACTGCAGAACTTATCAGCTGGAATTCTCTGACTTGTGTTCTGCAGGTCATATTGGATGATAATAATGGGTCATGCCAATCCTAAAATCTAGAAATTGATGAGTTTAAGTAGGCTACAAATATGCATAAGCTTTTTCTGGACCCAAATTCAAAGTAGCAAGAAATAGAAAAAAAAATCAAATAATTGAATTTGCTGCTACTTGCCCACCAGTATTTCATTCCTTCATTTATTCTGCATATTGCAATCTTTGTCTTTTGCACCAAAATTAAGATAGCACCTATATGAAGTTCTGTACACATTTGATTATCATTATAGATATTAGTCCTGAAGGGGAAAATGGTGCTGACTGGTTTCATTTTTTTTCCTGCTGAGCTGTTCTACAATTGACTTTGCAACTGGTGTTCCTTACTAGCTAGGAAAGCAAATGTTAAAAATGTTTTTGTCCTCCTGAAAGTCCCTCCTTAAATTTTTTGGTTATTTTTTCTGTTGATTTTAACATAAAATCTGAGTTTTGTAACTAAACCAAGTTGCATATGACATTTCATTGTAAAACTAAATAGTCACTTAAAGGACATGGAGATTTGGAGCACTGATGGATAAAGAAGAGAAAGGTTAATAGATTTCTTTCACTGTTTTCTTTGAGGAAAAGAAGGTTTAGCCAGTGTGTCTGTCTACCTGCCATCTCTTCCCTCACTATGGTTACTGAATACATTGGTTAATATGAACCACCTTTGACTGAAAAGCTGCAAGGGACACTCAAGATAAATGGACACATAAATGTAAGACAGGGATTCTTCGACAATATCCCACTGTGTTAAATGTGGGAATGTTGGCCTTCATGCTTTAGAAGCTAGAGAGATAACAAGAAAGATAATCCTTACATATCCCAAATGGTGGGAAGAGCTTTAGCTTTGCTCTCAAGGCACCAAATAATCTACATCCAGGACCTGCCACAAGCAACCTGGCTGTCTTCCCCCCACTGTCACCAGCGCAGCTTATCATACCTTTTAAATAGAACTCTTAAATGTTTTCCTTATTTTTTTTCCTTCAATGTTTTCCCTATTTTTTTATTATTTTTATTTTATTTTATTTTTAACTTCATTGTAATTTTGATAGTGAAAAAGTTGAATCCATCTTCTCTAAGAACTGTTGGCCACACTAACAGCTGGAGTGATTATCACAGCCCCAGTCCTCTTTAATTCTCTATAACTGACTGATAAGACTTCAAGTACATTTGAATAACAATAGCCTACATTTTTCCAAACTTCTATCTAAGTAGGTACATGACCTTCATTGTCCAAATACCCCAAAGCACATGAAATGTACTAATTACCTAAATCCCACAATTGCTAAGTACAATAAGCATGAGACTGACATTTGATTACTATTTCTAATTATATCTGGGATGCTTGAGGTATATAAGGAAAGCTCAAAATCTATTACAAGTGCAAAGATTAATCTCACTTTCCCAAAGGCAGAGCTGTAAAAAAACCTCTAGATTCCTTCCTCCTGCTTCCTGGCTCAAGCCATGCACATGATTCCTTTGTTTAACTGTTTGCCCATTAAATCCCTGATTCAGCAATGTCCTTTAGCACAAATTTAATGCAAAGCCTACAAAAAAATTCAATTAACTCTGTGTTGCATCTAATACAGTTTGAGACAGGCATACCTGTAGAAGACATGGTTGAACAAAGCAGTTAAGGATTATTTTAGGTCTTTAGTTAAGAAATTCTCTGATGAAGGTATTGTCCTAAATCACTGTGCAAACTGGGCTGGTAATCACCCTGCAGTCCTTGTGGTAGTTTAAATTATTTAAAATATATTGCTAACATATGACATTTCAGTGCAGTCCTTAAATATTGACATGATTGTTAGCACACGTGCAACTCAACCCCCAATAAATAGATCATGGAGGACAGTGTAGGACAATGTGTCCACTGAGGGTATACATAAGCACTGTTCTATAGTAAAAATACAAACAGGGAGTTTATTCTCTCAGTAGATATTTAGTGAAGGACGTTGAATGTGTGACACATCTTCTGTGTTTTAATTCTCACGCCATAGCTTTAGAATCATTTTGCTCAGAAGCACTCAGCTTTGAAGGGCCCAGAACACTGCTCTGGCAGGCCTTGCCCATCACATTGCTCAGACAGAACATTGATCGGAAACTGCAAATGCACGGGGTGAAAAAGGCAGATACAATTCTATGTCCTGCATCATGTGATAATGATTTCATTCATTTGCAGGAGTTTGCTCATTAGAGACCAAACATGACTTGTGAATCTTTTGCAAACGCTGCTTTTCCCTGCTTGAAGTACGAGGAACTGAGAACTGAGGTTACAGGAGGCAATGCTTGACAAACCCGTTCTGGATACCAAATTAGACAAAGCCATTGGCTTTCTAATCATTTAATCTACTCTCTAAGGGTGAGCAGTGACAGATCATGAGAAACAAAAACTTCCATGATGAGCAGAACAAAGACTTGGTAGCCACAAATTTGTCCCACTTGATTTACTGACCTATTGAATAGACAGAAAACAGAGATGTTTTTCTATAAACTTTTACTTATAAACAGGCGGTGGGATCCCTTTTCTTCTGACAAATTCGAATGGAGTTGATCAGCAGTTTAGAAAGTTATTTGAGAGAAATGGAAAGTCAGGTAAGCAGGATATGACCCCTCAGTGCACATGCAACTCTGTGTGTCTGTGTACACATCATACAGTACACACAACAATACATTTGATTCCTCCTTTTCCTACTAGAACCGTATGTTCATAGAAAGGTTGAGTGTATCTGAAAGATAACACAGCTGAATTTTCCACTCTTGGCCATATAGGAATATTCTTTCTGTGCCTAAGATAAATTTACTAGGTGTAGTTGGGGGTCTGCCTGTCAGGCTCCTAGAAAAATTATTTTCCAAACTTATCTCCCATGGTGGACCTTGCATTGTGGGATTTCAGTTCTGTGGCACAGAGCTAAGAGGGAAGGAAGTCTGCAGCTGCAGTTACCCATGGAGGTCTCTCTAGAACCCTGTCAGTGCAGAGAAAAGACCCACTTTGCACAAGATTGATCCGACCTGAAATTAGCATTTCCTTCAGTCTGAGAGGAAGTTTGTCCCGGAAGCACCATGGGGGGTGACACCAAGGGTAACTTGTACAAGTCTTCATGTGTAGGGACTACGCTTGCAGGATGAATCTCAGCCACGGAAGGTACATTCTGACCCTCAAAGGAACATGCAGAAGCAACACAAGAAATATTTTCTAGGTGCACTACTGTTCTACACAGTGAAAATTCCTCTTATCACAGTTTGACCATGTGTCACTTCAACAAATAAAGCCAGAAGCACCAGATAGATTGACTTTGCTGATCCTATTTCCCCCATCCTAACCTTGCTGCCTGACAAACAGGTGGTTGCTGCATTTGGACTTGACCAAGTCTCTCTGGACACGGCCAGGAGAGGGACCTCACTCATCATTAGGCTGAACTAAGGAGGGCTGTGTGTGACAAATAGTTGGCACCAAAGAGGTAAGGGTCTCTATAAATGAAGAGATGGCTTCCACACTCTCTCAAAAGTTTGCTGCTTATGTTCAACCACATGAGTCATTAAAACAGTGCCAGGGGCCTTTAGCACCTCGTGAAAAGGAAACAAAGCCTCTGAATGGGTTTTACACTTAAAAACAGCCATCCCCTCCTGTGTAAAAGAGAGTGCTATTTACCACCCTTTTCCTTGTTGAAGTATCTTTCCCCTTTCACAGCTTCTAGGAGGCAATCTGTGCCTGAGGAGATAGGAAGTCTGGCCTCTCTAGCTCGGCTGGCAAGAATCAGGCAGCAGGAAATCATGGGGCAGTGTCTGCTACACTGTGTGCTCCTGAGCTTGCCACTTAACTGGATATGGAGGTAAATCAATTCATTTACTTATCCTAACCATAGTACTAATTAGCTGCATATGTATAATCAGCATGCTCACAGTCATCTCATCAGGGAATAGTGGGCTGACAGACACAAATTTGTTACTCTGCATCTGCTGCCAGATTTGGAAATCTGAAGTTTTTGAAAATGAATTAAAACAACAAAACCCAACCAAATTTTCCAGCTGGCAATGTTCCTTGTGAACAGACGGCTGGGAACACCTTTTTTGAAGAAAGCCCCTTTAGATGGGAGTTCACAATTAAGATGAGGTTATATCCTAAGTGAGGGGTAGAGACCTTCCTCTCCTTTTCTGGGGTTTGTATATGCATCATAAAAGACAAGGAAGAGAAGAACTCTATGTTTTAATACCTGATACTATGCAGAGAAATCCTACATTGGGGATGGGGTGGGGGTGTGCTTCTTTTTTATATCAAAATTCCTTATTTAACCTGACTGAACTCATATATTGAAAAGATGCTCTCCATAATCATTGACCCTGAGAATGGTAAGTGTAGAGTGCTGCAAGTCAAAGTAATTTCCTCAACTGGGTTAGAAATTGTTGACTGTGTAGCTTACAGTGATGTTTTTTTCTTTGCAACATGATTTTCGTCTGAAACCATAATGTATTATTTAGCTACTAAAAGAAGCCTGAATTGTTAATAAAAGAACTTGTGTATATACACTTATGGGCTTGCCAGTGTATCAAAATTAGTGTTTTCCTATTTTATGTAGGTTTTACTACTTACTTCTATTCAGTATGGATAAAATCATAGCTTTGTTTAGACTCCCTAAAAGTTTTAATCCTGTGCCTTATAAAGTTTATCCTTGCTGAATTACAGCATTAATGCATTTTTCAGTTCATGTGGTTTTGGGTTTTGGGGTTTTTTTTGTCTTCTTCCCCTCACTGCATGTTGAAAGAAAGAAGCTAGCTTTATGGGCTCACTTATATTTGATTTTCCATAATTATGGGCTATTTTACAGTATTTTCCATGGTGATAAATTGTTCAATGATATGTGACCTTTTTTTAGGCTCTCTTTATCTCACTTGGATATTTTATACATTTCAGTTATGATTACTTGAAAAAT
>NW_020956033.1:5739-35455 GCF_003031625.1 Empidonax traillii
TCATTAAATGAGCCAATAAACAGGTGTAATTTTGAAAGAATTATAAGAAACAGTGTATTTTTTCTTAAGGATAGGTGTTTTTATTTTGATTTTTGAAAGGCAAATGTACTATTACAATTTCCTTTCTTTCAGTGAAAATCTCAAGTTAGAAATTAATGTTTTTCCCCAGGGAAATTTACTTTCAATTGAAAAACATTTCCTTTTAAAAGTGTTTATTATTTCATGGCAGAAAATAATTGGTTAATCTCTGAATTTTCCCCTTGGAGAAATGAAATCTGTGAGGGTTATCTCTGCAAAATTCTGGAGCAAAATCTGTTCTGTTTCCCCAGAAAGGAAAGGTTTTGTAACTGAGGTAAAAATTTAATAGTGCTCTGGAGAGAAACCTGATACTTAAAAGTGGACAACAAAACTCTTAGCAGAGATCAGAATTTTTTGTATGGTCACATTCCAAGAACAGATCTGGTTTTATCCTACAGTTAGAATTAATTTATCTGCTGGTTGAGTCAATGTAACCGACAACAGTTCTTTGCGACATGACCTTGTGTTGGAAGAGCATCAGAGAAGTAATTTCAACTAGAGATTATCAAAACAGAACATTAGAAGACTTAATTCTAATCACTAAACTTTGTTTGGACTGAAGACAGACCTTTATGAAAAGAACCCTGAACTTCTCATTTTCCAATTTTTTTTATACCGAATTAATATTCATGGGTCATATTGATGACAAAGAAATGTCAGTGATAATGGGATGGTATCCAGGGCTGTCTAAACTAAACTCTCTAGGAACTTTATAGAAGCTCCATTCCAGAGCAAAATTTCACAATAAATCTTTGTCTTTACAGGCACTCATTGAGTACTTCTGTTGGCTAGAAAAGGGCATTGTTCCTTCTTAGAACCTTCAGGACCAAGCCTGACAGAGTTCAAGAAGCGTTTGGGTGACACTCTCAGGCACATGGTGTGACTCTGGGCGATGGTCCTGTAGAGGGTTTAGAGTTGGACACAATGATACTTGTGGATCCCTTCCAGCTCAGCATATTCTGTGATTCTGTGACATAGCACAGTGGAAATACATATCCCATGAATAAGGATAGCAACAGTTATTTAGCACAACGAGCAGTATAACCTTCAGAGAGCACTCAATCCAGAAACACGCTCAACCATAGCTTTTGCTGTGCACATGAAACAAAGGTTGTTGAGAACTTATCTCCTGCCCAAGGCTGAGTACACTGTGAGAGCAAACTGTGTCAATGTCCACAGCTGCCAATGGGGAGATGTAGGACTTGTACTTATTCAAAGGAGAACTTTACTCTGATCACCCATCTGATTGTCTCAACCAGCTGACTGTCAAGGCAGCCCCCTGAGATCCATTGTTTGGATGAAAGGGAGCAGCTCTGGTAGTGAACAATGGTGGATGAAAGCTCTTTCGTGCTCACTTGTCCGAAATTCCATCTCAGTTGAGCGAAATTTTGTCCAACTGATATATTTCAAGAAAAGAAATCAGTTTCAGTTAATCAGATGTTTTTTCCCAGTAAAGCACACGTTGTACAGAATCTGATTTGTACATTGAAGGTTTGAAGAATCCAGCCTATGCAATGCTTTTTCTCTTTGAGTATCAAAACTTGAAGAGTTTTTATTATTAGAAAGAAAAGAATGGTGATTTAGGAATAGGTATTTTGCTGAGAGTCAGACAGCAGTAGAGATCACAGATCAACCCAAAACTCCTGCTTCCCAGTTCACTACTTTATCCCATATTGTTCTCTCCATTCCTCCATCATGTGAGTGGTCAAGAGACTTTTAAAAGGTTTATAAAACATTAAAATATATTCTTGTGCAGATAGCTTATCTGCTACTTTCTTTTCTTGAGATGTTTTCATTATTTTTGGCTAAGAAAAATTCAGTCAGAACAAAGCACTCTCATGGATTGTGTGTGGTTCTATTCTAGTATTTTGTTTGACAAAATAAACTTAGTCTTCATGTTACTTGATCTGACAAGATGCCTCCTTTGGTACCCACTAAAGCTCTACTAAAATACGAAAGGTCTTAACCAGCTCTTCATTTTCTCCGCAGATAAGGTACGTGACGAGGCAAGAGGAAGTGTTTGATGTTTCTCAGTTCACTTCTCAGTTATTAATGAATCCCCAATGCCCTGACATCTCCAATTAGTACACTCATCTGTTACCTCAGCTTTGTTCAGTAACACTGATCTATTATAAAAAGAAAACCAAGGCAAACTAGTTACTTATTAAGTAATACTGTTCTTACACAGAAGGGAGGGTGCGGGGGGGGGGGGGGAGGAATAAAAGGGAAACAAACAATCAGGGATGTTAGAATTACTGAATTAGTTAATTATCAATGCACAGTTTCAGGTAGCTTTCCAAATGAAGTCCTAGCTGTGGGACGTACCCATTGCCAGTGATTCTAGAGGCCCCAGACAGCTGGAAACCACAGTTAGGCATATTGTGAAAGAAGGTGACACTTACACATGGAATCCCTTAGTCCTCCCACATCCCTTAGGATATGTTCTTCAAATCTTGAATCATAGGAAACAGTTTTTAAATATTACAGTGGTGGGGAAGCAAATGGACTTTCCTCCTTTGCTGCAGCAAAGATGAATGGACTTGTTAAAATTTTACTAGAAGACACTTGTCTTGACCTGGGAACTCCAGGTCAACTGGAGTCAACTTTTGACTCCAAATGAAAAACTGTCTATCCAAACCCATTGTCGCTGTAAAGTGAGTGAATATTTATGGTTATTTTTCAGCTACCAGATCTACTTTTCTTTGCTGTCTTCTTGCAGGTGGTGGCTTCTGATTATGATGGAGGATTAAAAAAAGAAAAAAAAAAAAAAAAGAGAAACAAGAATTAGAAAACCTATTAACTAAGATTTATATGGTGTTAACAAGCATCAATACATTTGATGGGTTCAATACAAAGGCATCCATTTTTGGCTTATATTCATGAATCAACCCCTTAGCTTCTGGTCCTGAACTTCTGCCTAATAGTAAATTTCACAGTTCAACTTGGAATAGATTCTTCATGGTTTTTTTTAAAGGGTCTTTAAACCACATATCTAAATGGAGAAAGCAAAGCTTTCCTTGCAATGAATAATTGCCTGATACCAAAACAAATATGTGCTTACTTGCAATTCAGCCTAATACAGTACTGTTGGGAGCACTGCCAATAATGCAAATAATGTAAATTACAATGAGTAGAACCTGTGTCTTATGAACCAGGTTTGGAATAGAGCTAGTGAGCTCATTTCACTCACTTCTGGTGATAAATACTTCAGTTCATTATTAAGCTTCTTTGGCAACCAGCATCAAATCAATGGTATAATCAAGAGTCAATGCAGAAGAATGCAATTCACCCATGTTTAATTTTAGCAATAGGTGTATTCTCACTGCTTGTTTGGAAACAACAGGTTTACTCACTTTTTCATGAACCATTTTACTACTATTACAGTGAAATTTATCTTGGTAATACTCTTTCAGAGCTACCTAAATTTGAAGTGTAAAATATGGGCAACTTGTCCAGGTTCCCTTTTCAGTGAACGGAAGCAAATTCTTCTCAACTTAGACTTTTATTTTAGGATAGGGTGGATCAGCCTACAGAGACATTTCCCCTTATAATTGCTTTACAATAGATATCTACCTTTAATGATGTAAGACTTCGTATCTTGTGGGAAGACCATGTTGTCAAACTATTTCCTCTGAGTTACGTTTCTTATTATCTTTTGATTTTGAAATGGAGCTTGTATTCTGGCTACATAATTAGTTCTTACAGTTGTAAGCTTTGAATTGTTTAAAAAAAGAAAAAAAACAGGATGAAAAGTAGAGAAATATGTCAATTTCCTGAATAATTAATCTTGGAACAGCCCTTTAGAGGTCTCCTGCTCATAACAAGGCTCAAAGTTAGAAGAGATTGTTTGGTGTGTTGTTTAGCTAAATTCTAAAAATACACATGGAAGGGTAATCCATAGCCTCTTGGCACTGTTGTCCAGGGGTACTGCCACGGTGGATTTTCTCAGTAAGTAAAATTCCCATTGCTGTGGCTTCTGTCTCTTACTCGTTCTTTGCACTCTAAAGTCTGGCTGCTTCTTCTGCTATAAGGAATGACTGCCCAAGTCCTGTTGAAAGCAGCAATCAACTTTTTTCTTGCCCCCCCCCTTGTGCAGGTTGGACAGATTCATTTCTCTCCTCTACTTGCAGCAGCATGTCAGTATCCCACTTGCATGGGTGGACCACAAGCAGATGCCACTCCAGAGGCCAACTTAGCCAAGTGCCAAATAGTAGGAAAAATTAATTCTTTTAGTCTGCTGTTTATGCCCCCTTTTAACACAGACCAATGCTCAGGCTTCTCTGCTATAGGGATGCCTTGCTGACACATAATTAATTTGCTGCCCACCAAGCATCACTGTGCCTTTTACTGCAGAACTGTTCCTTGTGCAACCAGTACCCTGCTTACACTGCTGCATAGATATTTTATACTCTGATCCAGGACTTGCATTTGAAATTTTTTAAATTAATGAGATTCCTATTGGACGACTTTTCTAGCTTGCTGTGGTCCCTCTGAACAGCACCCTATCCTCCAGGCTTTCAGCAGCTCCTTCTCCCGTGCCTTATGAGGTACCACCTGTGACTTGGCTGAGGGTCAGTTCTCTCCTGTCAAGCTGGTTGTTAATGAAGGTATGAAACATCACTGCCCCATGACACCTGAGGAACACCACCACACCATTTAAACTTCTAACTGTTGTACCTTTTGAACAATCCAGCCAGTTTTGCACCCACTTTGTAGCTTACCCATTCAGTCCCTATCTCCCCAGTTTGGCTCCAAGGAAGCAAGTTTAGATGACCTGTGGTCACTAGTCAACTCTTCTCTGCAGAGTCAGTTACCTTGTTATAGAGTATTTTCCATCATCTGGGTGTGGAAGAGAGGGGGTTGAGGAATATTTTCTATTAGGAAGGTTTGCACACACAGATCAACTCTGGTTTCTGTTTCCCAGTTTATCAGAAGAAACCCATAGCCTTCTGCTGAGTATGTGACAAACTCCAGAAGTGAAGGGTTTAATCAGGCCATTATTTATATGACAGACAGCTCAGAGCAATTCACAGTCAGTGATAAAAGATACCTCAGGACTGTGAAATCTAAACTCCTTTGTGAATCTGACCCAAAGAGACTTCTGAAAGCCGTAGCTTGGGTCTCTAGCCTATCATTAGAAACTACTCTGCTGCTGGAGGTGAAAGAAGCAAAATGAAAGTCCTTTTACCTTAGTGATCAGTAAAGATCCTGTGCTACTCCCAGGGCCCTAGGCACATTTGAGTACAAGTCCTTTGTCAGTCTAAAATGTCGCCAGCAGCTTCAGTAACAGATCTGTCTACTTTTAGATTCTGCAATACTGTGCTCTGTTGGAGATTGCTAAATTCCTATGGGGTTCAAAGTATTAGCCTTCTAGGCAGGGGAAAAAAAAAAAGGATAACATTATTGGTACATTATAAATGTTTATCTCTGTTCTGAAAATTCTAACTATCCTTCAGAGAGCAAACAAACAGAAAAACCCTGTTTCTAATTGCAGCTAATTTGCTATAGGGTGGATGCTTTATTGTCATTGCTTTCATGTGAACAAGTCAAGTTTTATATATATTTAAGTGTTATCTGACCCAAGGAGTCTATTAATAAGCTATTAGTAAATCTAGCAAGAACATACCACAGTCTATTAAGTGATCAGGGAATAATATGGCATAAAACAACTTATAAGACTAATACACTTTGAAGCTTTAAAACTGAGATTCCCTAGCACAGTGACCTGACTGCCTTCATCACTCACTGGAAAATCAGTTGCTTCTTGCATGCAGATGATTCATTTCCCCCACAGTTTCTGGAGGGGAAATAGAGTTGCACGTGCCTTGATAGGTAAACATGAGGGAGTTACTTTTTTGTTTTCTCCTTTTTTTTTTTTTTTTATAGGGGAGAGAGAGTCTGAGGCTGACAGTGTCACAAATCCTTTTACCTTCCCACCAGTCTCTAGTCCTTACTCATTGCTCTTATTTGCCCCTTTCAAAGGCTCTTCCTGGCTCATCTTTCTGTAGTTCTCTCTTGATACTGCCACAGTCGGGTGGATAGGGACCTATCCATGTGCCTGAGATGACTCCTGCCCTTCTTTGAAGAGGCTGCAAAGGCTGCTGAGCTAGTAGGGCACTTTCCTTTCTTCAAGTTGACTGCAAAAGCCTTCTCTAGTTCTTTTACCTGCTGACTCCACCCTTTGAAAGTTCTGGCTCAGTCACTTAGTCTACAGCAGATTGGGAAGGGAAAAAAAAGGCTTTTCAGATGATCTCCCCAGTGGGGCAGGCACTAGGGTATTTTTAACAACACTTTGAATTTCTGTGGTCTCTCTCATGCAAGAGGCTCCAAAGGACTTCTAGATTCATTAAGACTCCCGATCCACCAGCATTATTATCTCGTAGAAAAGAGAACCAAGTCTTAGAGCAAGCAGTGCAGATAAATGACAGGCCAGGACTGAAAATGGGGGTGTTTCACCCCCTATGCCCCAGAAATAACAAGAAGAAAACATGGCTTTCCCAAAGCCTGTTGATGTGGTGTTCTATATTTTACATAGCTTTCACATAGCACTATTTGATTTATTTTAATGCACGTGTTCATGTAAAGGAGCATACCTTTCCATGATCAAAGGAAATTTATTATATTCCTAAGGCCAAATCAACTGAATATTAAACTATATTACCATTTTCAATTTATATTGTACATAATGATTAGACTTTAGAATGTAAGGTAATTGGATATATTATCTCCTTGTCTATCTCTGTGGTTCAAGTTTTTGAGAATTCTGAAGAAAGAACACAAAGTAGGGGAAAAGAGCATGCTTGTATCTCAGTGCCAGAGGCGTACCATCTACCATGCTCCTGACAGAGATTACTCGATCATGGTAATCCGTGTACGCTCAGACAGCTGTTGATGCTTGACAAAATTGACAGCAGCCACAGAAAGTCTCTTCATTATGATATACAACACTGCATGGTCGGGAAACTGAATATTCTAGGAAGCTCATGGTGAAAGGAAAATATAAATGTCCTGCACAGTCTTGCTTTGTGAGCACAAATCACCAGGCTGGAGGCTACTTGTTATTCCAAAGTCTGTCCTGGATTTATAGTTTGACCTTGGGAATGGCTCTTCTTGTTTTCTTTACTACCTTTTGCATTACAGGAAGAGAAGTGAATCAGTGCCAGATGAAATCATAATATGATTGAAAGCCAGAAAATGGCCTATTCCCTGTCATACCATCCAAAGCATGTGCTGTCTTGGCTAGTGGAAAGTAGGCAGAAATAGCGCAGACCTTCTCTCTCATTGTATAAGTTTATGTTGCGTGCTTTGAAATAGCAACCTTCACAGTTCCCACCAGCCACCACTGTAACAATAAATAATCAAAATGATGTATTTGCTAGGATTAATGAAGTGTTGCACAAATAGAAATGGCTGTTCATACTTTCAGAGAAATAGTGACTCATGAACAGGTAGCAAAGCCATTGCTCAGGTAACGCTTGCCACTGAAATTACCATGAAATTTTCAGAGGAAGCAGGAGAGTCTGCCTGGTCCTGCCCAGCCCTCACTAGAGTGTGATCTACAGCTCCCAGCCACCCAACCTTGGCTCAGCTGCAGAACCAGGTGCTGCTCTCTGTGCAATACCACATTCTGTGCATGTTCCCTTGCTCCCTACAAATCACTTGTGGTGAGCCAACAGCCATTTCAGCCTTTCAAAACAGCTTGTTTTTATTCCTCCAGAAAGAGTTTATAGCTAGGATTTAATAAGTCTGTAGTGCTTTATATTTTGGAAAAAAAAAACCCAAACAAACACATTCTAACCAAAACAAGCTATGTAAACAAGGGCAGTGATTACACATTCGAGTGATGAAATGAATGCAATGTTTGTATAGTAAAATAATAGAATATTTCTTATTCAATTGGTGATTATTTGTCATAACCAATGAAATTTTTATTTTAGTGCAATAGGCTCTGACATTTTGACCCAGGAGTAATTGTGTTCACAAAATGTGGTATCTCTCCAGTCTATCTCCTCGATATTCTATCCTAAAATTTCCATGCTGTGCAGCAATTAATTTTGTGAGGTTGCAATGAGTGTTGTTTTTTTTCAGAATGTCACTCTTTATATTCCTCTCTCACTATTTTTCAGCAGAACTGAAACTGAACTCTACTGGTATTAGCAATAGCAGAAGGCAATTTTTATTAGCCAGTGTTAGAAATCTGACTTTTATCTTCCTTAAGTCACACTGATGGTGGCAACTACACACTCTAAAAATGAAGGTGCAGTAATAATACATTTGGTTCTTTACTTGTCACTTCATGTTTACTTTTTCATCTCTCTCTTCATTTCTTCCATCTCTTTTGTTTTTGAACTATTCTCTTTCCCTTTATTCAGTCCTTATCTAAGAGAAACGAAACACCTCATTCTACTTTGCCTTTTTTTCCTCCCACACCTCACTTTACTTTCTAACTATAAAATGAAAAACAGCAGGTTCAGTAGGAGCATTGATATGGAGACAGTCAGGACTGCCTGGAGCCTTTAATTAGAACCTCACTTCCACATTTGAGTGGAATATGGATTAATGAAAGGCTATGCATTGTGGTTGTTCATGTTTGGGGTTTTTTTCTTTTCAGACAACAAAGAAGAAATTGAAGTCTTCATTATGGATATGTCATGGACAAATCCAGTAAAACACCTGACAGACAGATCACACAGCTAAAGCAGCTACCTATTCTCTTTGCTGTCTAATGTACTTGGAAGGAGTTGAAAAACCTGTACAAGCAGCCAAGAAATCACCAAAGTGTCTAAACCTGCTTTGTCTAACCATGGAGATGATGGAGGCTCCTAGAACTTGCACATTTGAATTTATAGGAAAGGCAATATATTATGAGGAATTCTGATTCTTTTAGATTGCATGACTTATTTAAAACTACATGGGATAAAGCAATAAACTTCTGCCATATCTTCCAGTTAACAAAAAGGAGAGATCTGAGGCACTTCCCACGAGGGAGGATTTCTAAGCACTTTATCACTATTGCTGTAGGTCAAAGACCTTGTATGACCTGAAGCAACCCTCCTTGTGCTCAGTACTTTTCCTGTTTTGTTTTAGTCTCTTCCTTAGTCTCTCTGTGGCCCCTGACATGGATTTTTTTGTTTTGTTTTATTTTTTACTCTTCCTCTTCATACTAACAAGAGAATTGCAAAGGTATATTATCTGTAGTATCTATAAGAAAGTAATAGGTCCAGGACCCAAAACAAATTACTTTTGTTTCTTATCTCTTCATTGTTTCTTTCCTTTTTTATACAGAAAAGGGTTGGTGCACAGAATAAATGAGGAATGTGAATCAATGTGTCTGGCTTGGCCCACACACAAAATTCAGAATTATGGTGTATACAAATCCCAGGTTTCATGGTAGGAATACTGAGACCATAAATGCAGAATCAAAAAAGTACAATAAAAAGATATAAGTCTGAAGGCAAATGGATGCATATCAGTACTGTGGATTTAGTTTGATGCTTCTGGGTGAAACTTGCCTTAAAATCTGTTAATGAAGTCTCTTAGTGAGTGAGGACTGACTCCTGCCAGGCAGGAAAATATAGTGTTGCTTTCCACAGACAGAAAAAGTGACTGTTAAAGTAGGCATCCACAAAGGCTACTCTCACAAAGATTCTCCAGAGCATAACCTAGCATGGGGTTTTTGGGGTGACTTTTGAGAAATTTCTATCTTCCTTTTGACAAAGGAAAGGGTACAAGAGGTAGATTTTGGGAGCAACCTAAGATAAGATTTCTTTTTCTGGCTCAGTTCCTAGGTTTCCAAGATGACAATTGACAGGATGTATCAAGAAGATAACTTTAATTAAGGAAAGCAAACAGAAAGAAAGTGATATCAGACGTGGGTGAACAATATGGTGTTCCACCCCAAAGAATTTTGAGAAAACTGAAATAAGTGTTTTTGCTAATGTTTCCAAGGAAAACATGGGAACTCAAAACTCTAGCCTAGTTTTTAAGTTACAATAAACTTATAAGTCTTTTTAGGTTACACAAAATAACATGGCAAAATTAAAATGTTTGCTTAAATGTAGGCTTTGCATGTTCTTATCCTCTTATAATTATTACTAATTTTAAAGTACTAAAGTGGACTTTGTATTTCAAAAAAGAACCCAAAACCTTTCTAATAGAAAGGCTATGCATAGCTTTTTTTCCTTCACATCTGTGTTAGAACTTGAAGAAAAAACAGGGGTGAGGGAGGTCCCATAAGGTTAAGGCAACTCTACTATGTGGCTAAATCTATTTATTCATCTGTACCTCTCAGAGGATTTACATCACTTCATTTTAAATAGCAGAAGTAAGGCTGTTAAAAATGAGTATTACTCAGTCATATAAGGTGCCAGTGTGTGTATTACTTGTTCTTCAACTGGCTGATTTGCTACAAGATAATAGCCTATTATTGCTACCAGCTGCTAATTAGCTGCTAATTAATAGGTTGATAGCCTCTGAAGCCTGGAGGGACCATTAGCTCATATGGTATGACCACAGCAGTCTTAACACACTTCACCCATGCTACCAGAACTTGTGACAGGCTGTTAAAGCCAGTCCTTGGCAGCAGCAAATCACAATACTGAAGTCCTCTAGAAACGGAAAACCTCTTGGTGCTTTTACAGTTATTCCAGCATTTACCACCATCAGTGAAAAATGTTCAGACCTTGATTCTCACTGAATGTGTTTACAGCTATTAGTTGTTCTACACCAGAACAAAGAGCTTTTTATTACCTGGTATTTTCTTCTCACAAAATTGTTTACTTGTTGTAAACAAGGTACCTCTCTCCATCATACATTTCACAAAATAAATAGGCTGTTTCCTTTGACTGTCTGCCCACAAGATTCCTCATTCATCTCTGAAATGATTTCCTACAGTGTCTTCATAATTTTATTACCTTTTTTAATAAGCAGAGACACTAGAACATCCTGAAGGTTTTACTAGGTGCAGAATTGAAACCAAGCTTTATGTATCCATCACACTAAAATGTCATCTAGACATTATCTTGAATTTGTTAGAGGTGATAAATCAGATTACCACACAATTAGCTGCTTCGTCACTCCTGTACCCATCATTCAAATTTCTAAGCAATATCTTCATTTGGAAGGGTTTTTTCCACAGAATTGGAGAAGACCTCTGAGATCATCGAGTCCAACCTGCAACCAAACACCACTATGTCAACTAAACTATGGTACTAAGTGCCATGTCCAGTCTTTTCTTAAAGGCCTCCAGGGACGGTGATGTACCACGTCCCTGCGCAGCCCCTCCACTCTTATTGTGAAGTTCTTCCTAAAGTCCAGCCTAAACCTCCCCTAGTGCAGCTGAAGACTGCTGGATGCCTGGGAGAAGAGACTGACCCCCACCTGGCCACAACATCCTTTCAGGGAATTTTAGAGATGGATAGGGTCTCCCCTGAGCCTCCTCTTTTCCCAGCTAAACACTCCCAGCTCCCTCAGCATCTCTTTGCAGGACTTGTACTCCTGACACTTCACCAGCCTCTCTGCCCTTCTCTGGACCTGCTCCAGCACCTCATTATCCTTCTTGAACTGAAGGGCTGAGAACTGGACACAGCACTCGAGGTGTGGTCCAACTAGTGCCGAATACAGGGGAAGAATCACTTCCCCAGTCCTGCTGGCCACACTGTTCCTGATACAAGCCATGATGCCATTGGTCTTCTTGGTCCTGGGCACACTGCTGGCTCATGACATATGAGGAGGTCACTAACTGCTTCCTCCTGGGTTACAGGGGGGCTATTTGGCTCCCTGTCCCTGTCTAGCAGCTCAGGAGGCCAATTGTCCTGAGGACAACTTGCTGTTCAAAACTGAGGCAAAGAAAGTGTTGAGTACTTCAGCCTTTTCCTCGTGGTAACCATATTTCCCCACCACCACTACCACCTCCCCCTACCATTTTAAACACAAAGGAAGGTGATATACCCTGCACTGCAAATGGCTTAGTTTTTTCCACAAGAACATACAGATAATCATTCCTCTGTGCTCTGTCCCAAACAATGGGAGTGCGTCTTCAGCTTTAGCAGTGACTGAGAGGTGGTGAAAGCGAAGGTACAATTCCCCTGGAAGAAGTCTGGCATAAGTTTAGCACAGTAACTGTGGCTCCCCCCATTCTTGCTCAAAGGCACTTGATTTGGCACTCTGATTTCTTAAGCCTTTTATTATAGCTTCCAGCAAAGGTCACATTTTCATTTTCTGAGACACTAACTCTGAGGAAATCCGATGTAATTTCCTTTTCTTACTTCATACTCTCATCACTTCTCACTCCACACCCTCCTTGCACTGGTTTATTTTATTTATAAAAGTATAATTTCTGGAAGATTTTTAGGTTTGAGTGTGGCAAGTTATACATTATTACATACTTGACTGCAAGTAGACATGTGAGATTATAAGAAATGAAGCAGAAAAGTAAATTGGTTTATAGCTCTTCTACCACTGTTATCATTCTCAGTGTCCTCATGTCATGTGGAGAGGGATAACAGAAAAGATACTTTACTTTATGTGCGTTATTCACACGAGATAGACATCACAATATCACTGCATGGGTGAACTGAAACACGGTACTGGGAATGTAGTGCCAAATTACATAAACAGGTACCAAAAAAGGTACATTCAGCAACACACAATAGGTCGGATTACTACAGATTCTTAAAGTTTTGGTGCTCTGTTCTCCTAACCCACCTAGATACTGAACATTCTAAAAAATCCACAGTTATTTTTGACTTTGTATATTAAGGAAGTTAAATAAATTAAGCAGCAAAGCTAAGCTACTGGTGTTTAATTATAGTCCCTTCACAGCTTCTCAGCTTCCCATTTAGATATTCCTCAGCCATGGGGGAACATACTCCTGCTTTTTCAGAAAATACAGTGAAATGCTATCAGTCATTTAATAAATCCCACAAGATCCTCTTTTAAGAAGAAATACACACTCTGGAGTACCCACATGCACAGAGTTAGCCTATTAATATGCTTTTATGCAGACTGGTTTGGTTTCTTCAGCCTGTGGCTTTGCTGTATAAATATACTTATCAGTGTTCTGGCTTCTGGACCAATCTTTTGAGCTAAAGCTCATATAATCAAAAAGATATAAGTTTTCTGGGAGTACAAAATCTTTGAAACAGACAGGTGCTCAGTAAAGGGTTGTTACACAGTAACTACCATGGTATGGTCATCTTAGCTGAATAAGAGCTTGAATAAGATTGTCTGTCAGTTCTATGGGTTCAGATCAATGGATCTAAACAGCTGGTTTCATTCCAGCTCACATGGATTAGCCTCAGCTACCTGTTTCTACTGTTTTAAATTGAAACAATTAATATGGTGCTGCAGACATTACCAGGGATAGCAAAAGATAAAACATTAAGTGCGTTGTGAGCAATCATTACCAGCATAAACAGGCAAGAGCATTTCCCAGTTCCACTGGGTATTTTACTAAGCCATAAGATGCATCTTTTATCCCAGTTTGTGACAGTAAATCCCCATATCTCTATTTCATTAAACACAGTGGCACAGTGATTAAGTGGCTTCGTGCCAGGAGCTAATAGAAAAGCCAAAAATTGTGTTTAATTCTTTTGTACCCAGATAAGTTACTTAATATAATAAAAAAGTACAATTTGCTGGTCTGTGGAGACCTAAGAACAGTCCTGAGGATGCATGGTACAGAATTTAAGAAAAGTTCTAAGTGATTTGAATTGCCCCAAACACCTGGACTGTCTGATTCAGCCTCTATCCAGTCAAAGGAGAGGACTTGCGTTAATTAGGGACAACTGTGCCTATTATTTAATGATGTAGCTCTTTGAGCTATTTTTGAACTGTTCCTCTAAAATACTGTTCCTCGATGTTTTACACAAATTTTTTTCCTTGATAAAACACCCATTGTTGGAGCACAATCCAATAGTTCCCATGTCAGTTGACAAGACTATGCAGCTGTAAGAGATGTCTTTAGGGGGTGGAATAGCCTGCCAGGAGCAAAGTATGTGTCCTGCACAGATTGCCAAACAGGGGCTTTCAAAAAGAAGGAGTCATGCACGATATTTTTATCTTTACATACACACCCTGAAAATTCTCAGAAATAACTTGTCAAAAGACACGACTCGAATTTGTTCCATGCATCACTCTACTGGACTACAAGTCTTGCTTTTCCAAATCAGTTCTATGGCAATGACTACCTAAAATGAACTACTTTTAGCTGTGGTGCTCAACAGATAACGATAGCAGACTTGTGAATTAAGGTCCTGTAATAAAAAGAATTATCTATGAATTTTATTTTGATGAATCACAATGGATTTTTATATTGGTTGCCTAATGGGACAAGCTTTATATATTCACTTTTTGGAGGTGAATTGTCACTCGACCATCCACGCTAAAAATATTTTTCTAATTAATTCATCCACTCCAAGATTGAGATGAGACAAAAGGTCAAATGGTAGAGGTTTAAAGATGAAATTACTACAAGTATTATGAAGAGTGATAGATTAGGAAGTATCCACAAGTGAGGAAGTTCTGCCATGTGGTTTTGTGTGTTACTGGAAACCAGAAAATGCATGGAGGAGACAGCTGTGAGAGAAAGCTTCACTTGGAGCTCACTCACAGTTATTAGAAAATACAACCACAAGCCAAGCCCACTAGGAGACCCACTTGTTCTGATTCTATTGCACACTGCACAGCTTGTTTTAACAGTCTGTGATAAGGATTCTAGTCTTGATCATGTTCATGTGTTGTGATTATAGAAGTAGGACAAGTTCTGGCCTGCCAGTGAAACATTGCAGTGTGATATATGATTTTTCAGCTCTTATGAGAAAGGACAGGACCTTTTATGGATATTTGATCTACTAGAGATACAAATCAGTATCAAGTGCAGATAGAGTAAGATTTTATAGATTTGATTTTTAACACAGAATCTGAGTTCCTACTCTCAGGATGGGTGACTCTTCCCCACAGCAGCTCTCTAACTTTGATTTCCATAAACCATAAAATGGTTCAAGATCAGAGTTTGATGGTGCTGGAAACAGAGAAATTACACAGGTAACAGTTGCTGTTGGTTGAATGTAACATCCAGAACTTAGTGAATCCTGTTTCTGAGGAAATAGTTCATCCTGTTAGAGACAAAGTTTTTGCTTCTAGCTTAGCAAATCCTGACCGTGTAAAAAACAAAACAAAACAAAACAAAACAAAAAAAACCAAACAACACCCAAAACAAACAAGAAACCCAAAACCAACAAAAAATTCCACTGTGTGTATATACACATATAAATATTAACAGATAAATATAGATATATTAACAATTTATTCTCTCCTATGAGTAGAAAATAACAAATGAAGACACAGGGGAAAGGTGTTAAATTGTTTTCATTACATTTCATTTAAAATCAGAGTATGCCAGTTCAGCTCCCAGAGGCTTTAACTGAAAGATCCCAGAAACAAAATAAACAAATTCAAGCACAAATAAAAATAAATTTCTCCCAGTAACTTGACTTCTATTTCTGAGTCAGGGTTGTGCCCAGGGAACCTAATATTTGAAAATTAATTTTTTTTGCCTCTTTATATTTCTCTATTTCTGGGTATAGCATCTCAGGATTTATTTTATTTTATTTTTTTTGACAGCCAGAAGAAGAGTTTTGTAATTATTTGTTGTTAGATTCTACATAGAAAAGAAATACCAAAAGAAAATGTTGAAACTGTTGAAGGGAATGCAGAAAATAAAAGAAAACCTGTTACAGCTGCAAGGTTCAATAACAAAAATTAAGGATCTTATTGCTGATTATATTGCAGTTGTAATTGGGTTTTTTTGTACTGAATGCTTATGGCATGTACTTTGTCTCTGTAGTACCTGTCTCCTCTGTGGGTAAACACCAAATTTATTAAAGTAACACCAAAAAAAAAAAAAAAAGGTAGAAAAAAGATTTTATGAGCAAATTTCTCAGACGACCTAAAGAAGGTTCATTATTTCCCAGCAAAGTCAATACAACTTCCCACACTCATACCAGGCACATGGAACAGGCCCTGTGGAGGGTCCCGAAACTGTTATGACTAATATCAGAAGATTAGATCCTTTAAACATTCTGAAAAAAATCTGGTCTTTCTGTAGGTCTTGCTGGCCAGGCTTTGAAAAAAAACCATCACCAGCCTTATCAAAAAGGTACCTTCCACTGTAGTCTGGAATAGTGTTATGGTGGCTCCAAAAGGCATCTCATGGAACTTGCTCAACTGCTGGACTCCCAGTTGTCATTTCCTGGAGTAGATTAGTCAGCAAATTGTGTGCTGATTAATTCATAATAGTATACAAAATGAAAGAAGAAACAGAGACATATACTTTAGTGGAAATGGGGACAAAATGCAGTATATGTTTTTCAGTAGTAAATTGAAATCAGACAAACCTTATACCATTCAGTTATTTTTAATTAGACAATGCCCTTTTTTTTTTTTTTTGGGGGGGGGGGAGGGAGTTTGTTTTTAATAGATATGGGGTCCATGGTGGCTGTAATACACCTCTACCTCAGTAACAAAACTAATACTCTCCCTGCACAGACAAACTCCTTGTTACCCTAGAAATGAAGTTTTGAAATTTCAAACTTTTTAATGAATAAAAACCCCCTGTAATGTGAATATGTATGCATATGTCACATAGGGAAGATATCAGACTAGAGGGAGGCTAAGAGAAAAGTCCCTGAAGGATTAGTCTCTTTGTGTTGGCTTCGACAACCTGGGCACCCAGTCATGCCATATCTGACATCAGCAGCAGTAGGTTATGATACAGGTACAAAATGCAAAGTTGGGGCAGAAATAGTGGTTTTTTTCTGCCTAGGACTGAATAGGTTTTCCTGTTCTGGCTCAGGATATGAAGAGCTGAAACCCATTACAGGGAAAGGAAAGTAAAAGGAGATGGAAAGTGTTGGTATGGACAGTTATTACATAACATGCTGTTCGTTTTATTGTGTACAGTCCAGTGGAGACACATTGCAGAGATACTGTCTTGCCTGTTTAAAAGGGAATGGTTGGGAAGAGATTCAAATCAACCACTCACTAATCCAGTGATTTAGTTACGAGAATGGGTTATGAGAAAGATATGTTTTGGCATCCAGGAACTTATGCAACCTTAGACAAAGGAAGGAATTGCTCTGTAAAGTTCCTCATCTAGTAAGTGGGGATAGAAATATTTCCCCACCTTGATGTAGTTGTTGTGGGGAAAAAACAAGTTAAAGTTCACAATATGTTCAGCTGCAATTTTAGAAGGGTTTCTGTGAGCATCATTCTTCCAGAAGCTGCCACTGGATTTCATGGAAATCGATGTTTTCCAGTGAAAGATTTAGTGGTTATTAAATTTATGTAAACACTTAATTGGCTGTGTATGGTTTGATTCCAGCTTGTATATCTGAAAACTCAGTTTATTATTATTTGATTTTTAATTTTTTGCTACCTGCAACTTCAGGTATTATATTGCTTAAACACCCTTCAACTTCTAGTGCTCCAGAAAAAAAAAAAAAAAAAATAGTGGTGAAGAAATACACCCTATCTGTGCAGGACAGTAATCCTATTTGCACAGTTTGGGCATGAATTCTACTTGCTGTTAGCACTGAATGACACAGCTATGCACAGTGTGCAGTTGCAGGGCTGAAACTGTGCCATGCCTACTGCCATAGCAGGTGCCTCCCACACTCGTCATTAAACTCACCTTAATGTACTTGCGCTCACACAAAAGCTGGTGACCTATCATCTCAGCACTCTGCTGGACTTGGTTCTGAAAAATAATTACTGGGTGACTGTTAAAAGGTCACAAACAAGAAGTGGAATGGGGAGAGAATGAGAGGAGGGCAAGGAGAGGGAAACGTCTCAGAACCCTTTCTCATTTAGAATGTGCTCTTTGGGGAAAATGTCACTTACTTACTGCCGATAAAAATGCAGTGTTGCTGAGCAGGTGTAAGTAATTTTATCTAATTACTACAAATGGGTTTTCCATGTATGGGAAGCAGCTGGTATTACTGAATGGTGAAAACGTGTAGGAAGAAGGTTTATTTGGAGAAGGTGGAAAGAAATGCTTTTAATAGCTAATCCCAGTGAGTACTCTGGGGTAACAGGGACACTGAAAATGACCTTAGGCAGTTTAAAAAAGAAAAAAAAAACAAAACCAAATTTTTGCAGCAAGATGTTTGGAATGGCCTCTAGGAGGCACATGGAAAAAAAAAAAAGTAGCATCTACAATGGTTTGCAAATCTCTGAGAAATCCATTGGAGCCATGCAAGTCCCATAATGACCAGTATTTCCTAGAAGGGGTCAGAACTGGTTGTTATTAGGACAGACTATTAAGGCTACATCAGAAATTAGTTCTATAATTTTAAATGATTGGTGACAAATTTTATTTGGAAAAAAAAATTTGCAGGAATTTGGTTTTGTGAAGCTGAGCTAGAGACATAGCAAAGGACCTTGCTGAGTTCTTGTTAGAATTCACAGATTCAGCAGTGGAGGAAAAGTCTATAAAGAAGGCCATAGGAAAGGGCATCTGGTCCATTTAGAATGATACTGATCACAACAGCTAGGGCAAGTCACACAATCTCCCTCTGACTCCATATTTTGTTCCACAGAGGATAAACTTCTAACCTAGGTCAATTAGACTGTGGAAGATGCAGTCCTACACAAAGGATGGAGTCAGTTAAAAGCTTCCCAGTAGTGTAGATAGCATTAAATTATGCTGCCAACACACTTAAGAGGCTGGGCTTAAACTGCTACAGGAAAGAGAAATAAAATGCAAGCCACAGAATTAGGGTGGACAGCTGAAAAGAGAGTCATGGAAAATGATGCTTAATTGATTATATAATTTTCTGTTGTTCCTTCCAGAAAGGTAGAGGCAATCAGGGAATGCAACTTCTGTTGCTGGAGTGGGCCACTTCTGTGTCTCTCAGCAGAAGCTGCCACCCCACAGATCTCAGCACTTCCCAGTACAGCAGTCACATGGCTTTCCAGAGTTCTGTCAGAGAGGTAACAGCAATTTTTCTGTTACCAGAAAGAACAGAAAAATAGATAGATGGCCTAAATAGATGACTATCTACTTTTCCAAGACAAGGGCTGATATACTAAACACAGTAACAGATTAATCTATTATAATTCTCTTCAAGCTGTCCACCTGGTTTAACTGTAAGTTCATAAATATTGTGGCAATTCTTATTCATATGTATTAGCTTTTGGGTGGTCCATTCAGAACCTGAAGGACCAAAACTGTGCAGTGAATAAACAGTAACCTGGTAACATTTATACCAAGAAGCTAGGCAGTTCTGATCTCCTCCTCCAGAGGATGTCAGCCATACACCCTTTTGGCCATCATCCTGCTCTCTTTGGCTTTCCCCTCTAAGGCACTATGGTTGACTGTCAATCCCTTAGTGCTGCTGAGGCACTCAACAAACTGCCTTGATAAAAAGAGGTGAGCATCCACCCCACGCATGGGCTGATTGATGATTTGACACTGTAGGTAGGTTAGTACTTGACTGTCCAGGCTGAGATAGGTAGCTGTCAGCTCCTCCTGTACACACCTCTCCTGTGCATGGAAGGCCTTGGGAGCACAAGAGTTGCCCTCTTTGCCTGATATTTTGACATGGAGAGAGTGTGATATGTGATTTCAAAAGGTCAAGGGCAAAAGCATGTTGTTACAGGTGGGTAGACATTATCTCCTCTGTGTGATGCAGTGTTGTCAGAAGCACTAGAGATATGAGCTGAGGAGAGGGGTATCTAAGTCATAATCTATCTTATCTCAGCTAAGACAGATGATGCATTGTTGTTTTAGCAGCAGCACCGGTGGGACCCATCGTTCATGAACGACAGTGCATAAGAATCATTTCAGTGGTTTATGGCATCTCATAGAAAGTCAAGATTTGGTGAGGGAAACAGAAATCGGCCTGAAAAACAGTTTGGTTTTATAAGCGGGGAGGGACAAATTATAAATATGACAGATGTGCTGTGCTTGCTCACGTCAGTTTGTTTTAAAAAGCCACTGGTCCCAGCTAGAAGCTGAATTTCTCCCTGCACTTGAAACACAATATTGGATCACGTGTGCGTGCTCAGCTCCTCACAGGATGGAATACAGCAGCTCTTTTACTCCGTGTTGCTGTACACCAATGTGAACACTGGCAGCTTCTCATATCCTCCAGCAAAATAATTGCTATTGAAACTACTGCGTTATCATAGCATAAGGTTAGCTGAGTTTGCTCTCTGGATACACACACTGATCCCTGTTTAGAAGGATCTTAAATACTCTGAAAAAATTATCATGGTTCTAACATTATCTTAGAGCAGAAAATATGAGAATAGACCTGCAACAGCACTGCAGTTATGCTAAATGCACTCTTTTGTTCCTTTTTAATGCCAAGGCCACCAGCAATGTGACAGCATTGAAAAGAAGGCTTTGGAGTACAGCTTTCTCTGGGATAGATGACTTGACCTATATAGTGGCATGTAGTGTTGCTACATCAGCTTAGGAGGATTTGCAGAAGGATCTTACAGTCCATAGACACAGCAAGGGAAATAACAGATTAGTTGAGTAGTACTTGAACTTGGACCGTCAGAAAGCAAGGGCTAAGCCTCCTTCAGTTTCTTCTTATGCAGACATAATACCATACAGAAATGTGTCTCAGAGAAGCAGTTGCACTTCCTCTTTCCCTCTTAAGTAGGAAGTCTTTTAAACCTTTAATCTGGGAATGAAACCTCATTGCTTCTACTGCTCAAGGCACTTTCCCATTAGAGGTACGTGATTACATTGGCTAGAAGGACAAATTGTCCTACTGCATCTTTAAAAGAGCCATATACCCCATCACAGGGTGGTTCTCATGCTGCCCATATACAACAGGGTGGATCCTCCATGGGCTTGCTGGTGCAGTGAAAAGCGCCAGGCCCATTCCTCTTCCTGTGCCTCACTCCCACAGCCTCCCTTCAACCACATTCTGGAGTTGCCAAGCAACTTCCTGCAAGAGCAGAGGAGTGAGCAAGAGCTTTCAAGTTCATTCTTTTTTGGTCTAAAGTAGCAATAACTCCTATGTAACTAAAAAATTATGAAAGCATTTATTATTGGTTCAACATCTCAATTAGGCCTCATCTCCCCTCGTCTCCCCATTCCCTCATTTTGTGTCCGGCATAATTTCAGAGGGCCCAGGAAAGGGTTGCACCTGAATATATGAAAAGCAACAAAGTTTGAAGCCAGCTCTATTTTTCACATTTGTAGTTGGTCTGGAAGTGAGTGGACCAGCAGGGTCTCCCATACTGTTGAATTTAACATCCAACAAACTGCAGGAAATTGATGCCAGTTATGCACAGGAGTTGTATTTGCCACAGGCAGGGAAATTATATGACTTTAAAAAGAAAACAAGACTTAGTTTTACCACATATCTACAATATATTTCTCATAGGGATTTTCATGTCTAGGTTGTGCTAACTGTGCTCTTCTGAACTGGCCTTATAAGGTGACAGAAATAACTCTACACCGAGGCAAGGCCGCATTGACATCTGATGTTACTTGTCATGAAGTAACCTCTACTCCACACACACTACATTCATGCACAGTCAACATAAGGAATTCATACAAGATGGTACTGAGCTGCATGCCTAGATCCAAAATACCCTGTTTGAATATTGGGTCTCATCTGCGAGAAAACAACCGCCCATGTCTGCTTCATCCAAACTCATGACCCACTCTTTAACTGCTGACAGACTTGTGGACTTTATCTGGCTCTAGAATTTTATGGAGGTTTTATGGATATTGTATAAAAGGACATCTTGGATAAATATGTAATTTGGTCTTGAATCAGGATTTAGCACAAAGTATAGATATGTCCCATGTGTCACATATCACAGGGAATAAGAAAGTGAAATGAAGATCATTGCAGTGGTATATGATTCCCACCTTATTAGGAAATGTATTAATTTGCAATGTTCTCATCACCCTAGAGAGCATACTGTATCCGATGCTTCAGTGAAAGGTGAAAGAAACTAAAAATTAGGTTGTTATTATTAACCTAATCTAAGGGAATCTAATCTCTTATTTGGTGTAATTGGACTCTAAGGTGTCTACTCCTTAGACGATACTGACTAAAAACCAGTGACTGCTGCTGCTTCTGCCTGAGATAAAGTGTCCTGGTAGTCTCTTCTGCTCTAAATCTTTGGACTATAGACTCTCCAGGACTTTCCTGACCACATCTGGTGTTTCAGCAAGTTGTGCAGCAGCCGCATGGACACTGTTTGTATTCACTATTCATTACTTGTTGTTTTTTGTCTTCCTTGGAAAAAAAAATAGTAAGTCAGTCATGGAAAGGAAGCAAAGCTTTTGGAGTCAAAACCCTACCAGCAATAATTATAGGAATTAAATAAATATCAAATGAGATCATTATTCATCCACAGGTAAACGCGGAAATGGGAAGGAGGAGTTTTTTGAATTATTCACAAACCTGGGGGAAAAGAGCTTGATTTTTTGGTTTGTTTTCTCCATTTTAATCAGATTTAGTGGTTCTGCATCATAATGAGATGGTGTTGCATTTTTATTTTTTTTTGATGCAGAACATATACTGCTTGCAGTAAGAAACAGTAATTTGAAAATTTTTCCCTCAAAAGTAGCCCTTCTTATCTTTTCCACTATCTGGGCAGAGGTTTATACAATTTTCAATCTAAAAATACAAGAACTTCAGATAATGATAGAGTAGGTGTGCCTTGGGAGGATTAACTTAGCGGAGTCAATAAACAATTATGGGGTAGCAGCTGGATGATTGAAAGAATGTTAGCAGCACCAATAGTTACAAGTAATAATGATTCTTCTGCTCCATGTGTATGTCTTTTAATGTCCAGGCCATAGGCTTACAGAATCAACTGTTTTCTGGGTTTTAAACTTCATAAATAAGACAAATCTTATTTTTATGTGACTCTGGTCAGGTCTTAGACTCTGGTAAGGTCTAGTTTTTGCAGTATTGAAGGTCCTGAAGTGTGACAGTAGGGGACAGGGATGATGTCATCGTGACTCTTAAACCAGAAGAATTTACTATAAAGTTTAAGAAAATCTGCTCCTGAACTGTTGCATCCTCTCCTATCAAATAGTAGTGTATTAATCTCTTATACATCAACAAGTGTTTATGCAAAAGGTGAAAGGAACAGTCCCCCTGCTGGACATGAGTGTAAAGACCTGAACTCTTCAGGATGTCAAAACTCAAGTGAATAATGTTTCCGAGGTAGATGGCACACTCTCATCGGTTTCTGTGGCAGGGTACTTTTGGCCTTTCCACTTGTGAGTACTTGACCTCATTGTCTGTTACAAGTGTCTTTAGTGAAGGCATGAGCAAGCTTGGGGGCAGGCTGTAGAAGACAGAGAGCACAGGAAATCACTTTGAATGTCAGAACTACCAATGAGAAGAAACCCGGGCACCACAGCACTTTGAGAGAGGCAGCAATGAGGCATCGAGATCATTAACAAATAGAGCTGAAATTTTTTAAAAAGGGTGGTGTTGACAGCAATCCAAGCATATTCATGCAGGATAATAATAAAAAACTAGTAATTTTCTTAGGAGATTTAGATGAAAAATAATCTATAATATGCAATGCTATGCAATTTAGAATGTTAATGAAAAAAGAATCTCAAACTGATGATTAAATCTTGTACTTTAGCCATGGGAGAAATGAGCTCCCTGAGCTCTTTCCTTTTTGCAGCCTCTGGAGTATCTTTCTGTCATCCAGAATATGAGAACAGATTCTTCAAAGTATAAGTCTGGGTGTGCAGTGCCAGTGTACGAATTAAAATAGACTGCACGATAGAGGTGATTTAGCAAGCAGTTGATAGGCTTTGCTTTTCTGAGCTTGTTCTTGACAAAATAGACCAAAACCAAGAAAAAGTATAAAAGCAGCTAGAAATGAGGATGCTTTTCTGGCAAGATATACTTGATTCTTGAGATTTCTGCCTTAAAGCTCAAAAATGACAATGTTAATATTTTACAATGTTGATAGGTATATCACCACTATAGGCAGACCATAGTGGTATGCTTTTTCCCATAACACTTGTCTGTGTCTCTCTATACAAGATGAAAATTCTAACCATGGTGCCATGCCCAGACGCTTCTTTTACGTACAAAAACCTCTGGAACACTTGGATTCCTTCAGGATTTATCTTATGGCAAAACCTCCTGTCAATTTGAAACTTAACAGCCTTGACTGCTCAATTGCTTTCAGTCATTCTAAAAAGCTGATGGCCAGCATCTGGTGACTGAATGAAATGTGTTGAATTTGGTTGTCTCTTAGCAAAGGCGTCTTCTGGTTGCATATGAAAGAGAGAAGAGTGAGTGTATGACATACCTATCTATTGATGACTCCGGGTGGAAAAGAAAATGTATCCAGGGGGGTTATGTGATCCATTTATCAATTCTCTGTAGCAATTTATTAAATAAAGTCTGTGGTGGAAAAAAATCTCTCTTCCAAAATGTCATTTTCCCTCTAAAAATCTCTGCCTTGAACAGAAGAATGTCCCTTTAGATATGAATCTTAGGAAAGGGTTTTGCTGTCTCAGAAGACATACTTTGGGGGTCAGCATTTCACCTAACAAGACAGCATTTGTTATCACCTTGATATGCAAGCAGTGCAGATAGTTGCCAGACAAACTCATCACCAAGATTGTTTTTTGGAGTCAAAATGTCTAATTTTGCAGATTGTCAGCACGTCTGGATCTTGGAGATGTTCAAAGAGAAATCTAGTCCCGTGGGGTTTGGTTATGGACCACTTCCACACTGTGTAGAGGCAGGACAACCTTTGGATCACCCATTAGGCCAGTCTTTAGCTATTAACAAAGAATGCAGACCTCACCAAGTCAGGTTAAAGCTGCATGGCTTGTTGTAATCAGCAAGAACTTAAATGAAAACTGGAACAATTCTCAAGTTCATGGAAGCACCAATACTCTCCAGTGAAGCAAGAATAGATAAGGAGGCAGATAACAACTGATGTTGTTGATCAGACAGGTTAGCATGGAGTAGCTGGAGGCTCAGCAGCACATTAAAATGGGTGAGAGATGTGGAAGGGCTCTGCCTAGTGAAAAAATAAGTACTGTTGAGCCACAGACTGACTTTTGAAGGTTAATTGGACATTTAGTTTTAGCTGCTGTCACAATTGATCAGCCATGTCATGCTGTAATCAAAACTAACACCTTCCAGGAGACTTGTTAACTATTCTAACATAGGAGGCAATTGTTTCAGTAATAATGGCAAAGGTAAGGAATATTCCTTTGTGTATTATAGATGTTTATAGCAGCAGTAGCACCAGTTCTCTGAAATTATGAGCTGTTCTGTTTGTGAAGGAGTGACTTGATATTTTTTATGTTTGTTTGTTTATTTGCTTGTAACACCAATATAGAAGTCTGTCTGGATCAAAGTAATTCATGGTGAAAGGTCAAAAATAAAGAGCTGCTTGGTCCCAAAGATGTCATTAAGAAGACTTATGAATAAAACCATAGCCTTCAAAAGCATGTGGCTGTATTTTTAAACTGAAATAAGTCATATTCAAGTATATAAAAAGATAAGCCTAAGAATTTCTCAGACAGAATGGAGAAACTGAAGATAAAGCAATTTACTCCACAGAGATGGGTCTTCAGGCAAGACTGAAACTGCAGTTTACCCACACCACAATTATATTAGATAACAAGAGGCTCATGTTTTGGACCAAGGCCACAAAAGAAAAGAAGGGAAGTTACACTCCTTTTAGCACCTCCTCTGTGTAGCCCTGCCCAGCAGCACACACCAGTAAATGTCTCCTGACAGGCATTACCAAGGCTGTGTGGTGCATTCAGATTATCACTGATACTATGACAGCAGCAAATTTGTCAGTCCACCTATTAGACTTTTCATGTCCTTCTCATGTCTTGCCATGAGTGTAAGGTTTCCATGTTTCCTTTGGCATGACTTGTTTTATCAACCATTATAGGAATTGTTCTGAATCCTTCAGACACACCAAAGTGCCAGTGGGGCCTTCTTCATTTGGTTCTTTCAGGCCCGCATGTCCATGTGTCCACGTGATCTTTGGTGAGTTATCTTTGTGGGCTGAAAAGTATCCTAAGGCTCTCTGATACAACATATTATTCTTTATTCCCACATACTGATCTGTTCAACCATTTCTTGCACTAGTACTAAGGAGTAAAATAAGTACCCAGTCTCTAGAGCATAAAGCATGGATTAAATACTTCATTCTTTCCAGAACTTGTATAAGTCCTAGTAAAGTCTGAGTTTTAGCCATGTTACTATAACAACAGATCATGATCTTGGCTAATTATTTTAAACCTGCTCATATATTTAACTGGAGTTGTCTAAGGGCCCTTGTGGAGTGGACATACTTTGTTGTGACCAAGACCATTAGGTTTCTGGTAACCTCTAGTCACAAATGAAAACTGTCTTTGTCTGGGTTTGTAGGAAGGATAAGAAATACGGAGACACACTTAAAGGAAAGGCCGAGAAACAAAATGGCAAATGTGAAGCTAAAAAAAATTCTAGATGTGAAGTGAAACACAAAAGAACTTTTCATCAAGTTATAATAATTACTAAAAATATCTTAACAGATTATGACAAACATAAATATTGTATTCCAGTGACTTCTTTGAATTGTGTTGTTTGAAGCATCATTTTCCCAATATCTGTATGTATCATAAAGGGGCACAACATTCCCTATGGTATATTCAGTCTGAACAGACTCCTCAGGAGAATGAAGCATGGCAGGAAAACTTGGCAGAAAGATTAGGGAACTAACCAAACAACAGTTTCCAGGAGGTTCTGTAGCAGTGCAACACACCAGAAGAAGATCTGGGTTTATCTGAATGAGATTTATTAGCAAATGCAAAAACTCCTCATAAATATTGTTTTGCTTATGATTCCATTTTCAATTCAAGAGGTATTGATAAACATATATGCCCCTCATCTCCATATGAATAGTTATAAAAATATTGCAAGAAATATTAAGGAAATTGCTGGAAAGCAATTGCTGTAATGAAGTAGAATTATGATCTGGTAAAAAAAAAGAAAAAAGAAAGAAAAGAAAGAAAGTAAGAAAAAACACCAGCAAAGGTGAAGAAAACTACAGAAGATTCAATTAGGTGACTAAGACTGAAGAAGGAAGGAAGTAAAGGCCACAATGACAAAAGGAAGTCCTGATCTGTACTTGATAAGATCGTGTTGCTACATAGCCACGACACAGGAATAAACGTGCTTTACATTCAGTATCTGTAGGGCTGAGGACCGGTTTAGCCCCCTTTATAAATTTGTGCCTGAAATCAGAAAACAAAAACTTCAAAACAGTTTTGCTCTTCAAGCCCATGATTCAGGTGTTGTGAACATCAATGTGTTCCCCCTTGCCTCAGGCTGTTTTCTTTGGCAGCTGCTCAGCTTTTCCATTAAGATTTGTGTGTTGTAGCACAGGCTGCTGATAAGTTGATGTGTACAGGGCTGGCTTTGCCATCTTCTGCTTGAACCTCCTGGCAATTTCCTGGTAGGTAGGAATTAATTCTCCAAAGGAGGGAAAAATTAGTGGTTTATAAATATATCCTTTACTGCTCAACCTGCAAGAAACTTAAACTAGAAAGACATTTTGTTACTTTCTTCAGTACAAAATCGTTGCCCAGGTGTTTTTTTTATTTTCTTTGCTACTGGTAAATGCTTTTCTCAGTGTAGCTACAGCCAACCTCTCCTGGATGAATGGTGTCAAACAATGCTTCACTAACAGTCCTCTTGATAGAGCAGCTCAGATTCTTTTGTCAGACCAGAAACAATCAAGTTTCTCCAAAGGTAGAACAGCACCTCTGCTTTAGAGGAAAGCTGGAAAAGCTCTACTTGACCACACATAGGGGAGGGACAGAGATCAAAAAGTACAACCCAACTCAGAGTCTCTACCTCTGTCTCACATGTAAGACTTCTGCCTTGTGGCAAAACCTGCCATTAACTATCCTCCCAAAAGCTGACTGCTCTCTTCCTCTGGTAGAAAGCACAGTGTGCCATGCTGTGGACCCCTTATTCCCCTGAGACATAAGAAGAATTAATGTCTTGGAAAAGGCAAAGTGCTTCCCTCTGAGCCACAAGTTGGATGGCAGCCACCTCCAATGCTCATGACCCTCAGATAGAATCACAGAATCATTTAGGTTGGAATTACCTTTACTATCGAGTCCAACCATTCGCTTAACACTGCCAAGTCCACCAATAAATCATGTCCCTAAACGCAGCAGAAACCTGCTCAACTGAACACACACGGGTTTGAACGATTGCTAACTCAGATCAAGGGCATCTCGAATGGTGTTTTTCCATTTTTCCATCATCCTCCTTATCCTTCTGCACCTGCCTTGACTTGAGAGAATTGGCAGGTTCTCTTACACTCTGAGAGGAGATCCTGTCTGTCATGCTCAGTGTATGAACTAGGGGAATAGCTGACCAGGGGCCACTGCTCAGGAAGTGTCTGAGTATCGTTTGGTGAGTGGTGAGAAATTGTATTCTGCATCACTTGTTTTTTATATTCTAAGTATTTTATTATTGTTGTTGTTGTAGTTTTTATTGTTGTTATCATACATCTCTCTTTGCCCCTACAAACTGGTTGGAAATTTCATAGCTAGAAAATCCCTCAACTCATAATTTCTAAATCCCTTTGCAATAGCAGACTGTGCAAAAAGACATTCACCCTCCAAGTCAGCCTTTAAGGAACAGAAAAAAGAGAAATATGGGCAAGCATCACCCTCTAATCAGCAATCAAACTTTCCTGTGAAGCTCTGGGGTGCCTGATTAAAAGCAGATATGGGTAATTTTAATGAGGGTAAAGATACAGCTGCTGGGAGAATTAAAAGCTCCATGAAGGCCCCTTGACTCTGTAGTAGACTTTCATACAGGGTTAATAGATTTGGGCAGGCAGCAAGCTATGGTTTTATGATGCTTTTTATTAATCACAGGAGTTGTGTGTTGCACTGCAGGATGAACAGAGGGAATGTGTTGAAGTGCAGCCCTCCCTAGTTGCATGTCTCTAAAATTGAAACACAGTCTTGTGATCATTCAGAGACATTTAGTAAGCACTTGTCTTTCAGATATCCATGAGATTGCAAGTTCCTTTTTTCAGTGTAGAGTATCTCCTTGAAGAAGTTGGGGGTAGAAGAGAAGGATTCTGCCAAGGCAACGCTGAAAACAAACCATTGTGAGGGGGAGACAGCTTTACCCTTCTTAACTGGTGATGTTGGAGGATCTCTGCTGGCTAAGGGGCTGAGGGGTGAGGTGTTCCCTTCAGACCCTTTTGGCAGGTAAATGACAGCAAAGTTTCCAAAAGTAATTGAAAGTTATCTTCAGCAACAGGAAAAACAAAACACACGGGGAATGCCTTAACTGGCATCACTGTGAATGGGATGTTAGTATTTACAAAAGAAAAGAACAGTCTGATTATTAAGAGTCAGGTGATGTGACATGACATGACATGACATGGCACAAGAATTTTCTCTCAAAGAATTTTTTAATTTTAAAGTGCAGTTTTATTATAATTGTACTTTTGACAGAAGAGAAAATTTGGATGGATTTTTAAGCTGAAAATGGGCCAATGTTGTCCAAAAAAAATTGCTTTGACACTCATTAAAGGAAGCAAAAAGTGTTTCAATTTGAAGTGCTTTTGT
>NW_020956033.1:35701-40136 GCF_003031625.1 Empidonax traillii
ACATGACATGGCACAAGAATTTTCTCTCAAAGAATTTTTTAATTTTAAAGTGCAGTTTTATTATAATTGTACTTTTGACAGAAGAGAAAATTTGGATGGATTTTTAAGCTGAAAATGGGCCAATGTTGTCCAAAAAAAATTGCTTTGACACTCATTAAAGGAAGCAAAAAGTGTTTCAATTTGAAGTGCTTTTGTATTTAAACATTAAGCCAATTTTAGTCAAGTCTTTCTTTTGAAGTCAACATCTAAATGAATATTTTATGAATTTCATTTTGAGCCTTTTAAGTGGGCCCTGACAGAACACATTTCAGTGTGACCAGTTTGGGAGAAGAGCTGTGGTTTACATTTTTCAGGTTTAAGGTGGAATTTTTAAAATAGTATCTTGAGTCTCATTTTCTTCAGAGGTAAAATTTTCTTTTCCTGACTCAATTTTCCCCACCCTGTTCATCTGGGAGATGGTTAAATAAACAAAAAAGCTTTAGTATTACAAAATTTCTCCTGATGTTCAATGCAAGTTTTTTTAAATGGCCTCCACACAGCACAGCTCACAGCGATGAAAAACTGAGAATAATTTTGCATATTCAAATAGGTATTTACATCATAGTTAAAGTGATATCTTTTTCAAGATAGAATATACTTCATAAAGCCTTCAGGAGGAATCAATGGCCTCAATGGTAAATAACTTTGTGCACCATAGACTCCAAATTTGCAAATAATCTTAGGAGATATTTCTTTATTAAGGAACGTATCTATAGAATTCAGGGGTTTTGTAAATTCCTCAAAACCAGCACGGATTAAAAAAAAAAAAGGAAAGAAGAAGTCTCTAGAAATACTGTATGCAAGCTAATAGGAACCAAAAGAAAGTCTCTTTGAAGCTGGAAAGAGGATGTTATGAAAACCTGTGGTGATCCAGAACATATCTGTGCTGAAGCAAAGTACATACTAATTTCCAGTTTAAACAAAGGGGGGATTTAAGGGAAGACACTGGAAATGAGCCCAAGTTACCTTTATAAATTTTTAAGTGAAAATAATCCAAAATTAATTCTAGTCTGCATAATTTGGGCATGTAATTTTACCCACTAATTTTTGTTACTTGGTGAGCAGTTCTTCTAATGTAAGCACTTGAGTTTCCCCATCACGTCAGCAGCAGCAGGTCTTCTTGAGGACCTCACGGATGATTTTATGAAGCCTTTAGACTTATTTTTTTTGTTTGAAGATTACTTACACCAGTGCCGCTGCTAGGCAGAGTGGTCACTGTTTGTACCGTGGTTTTGATGGTGAAGGTACAACCACAAGATGGCCACAACTGAGATCCTTTTCAGGGCACCTGCAGGACATCCACCAGGGCTGTCATCTGATCACGTCAAGTAGAGGAGCAGTTACTGCAGGATTTGTTTAAGCAGAGAATAAAGAAGTTTGTTGGCTGATATTTATCTGCTGTGCAGTACAACTCATTCACTCTAACACAGACGCATTTACCTCCCAACTGTGTTTACACATCAACTAATTTCTACTTGAGGCTGCTGCTGTTTATAAGGGAAACCAAGCAATTGTTCCTAACAATGCTCTAAAAATAAATGTGCCGCCTTTACTGGGGTTGTTAGAATTCTAAATTGTGCATTTCATGATCATTTATAATGCAACAGCCTTAATGAATAGTGCCAAATCAGTCTTAGTATTCTTGAACTACCCATTGCTTAGTTCGTCTCTCTCTTTCCATTGCCTCTATGAAAAGAATAACAATAAATCACTTTATATTTAGAAAACGCTTTTTTAAATCCAGAATGAACAAAAAGGATTAACAGCCCTCCACCCAGTCCTCAAACTCTCAGCTTAGAGAAAAAAAAACATCAGGCATGACAGGAATTAGAGCAATTTCTGGAGGAGGACTTAAATGTATTTATTTACTTTTGATGCAGATTTTACAGCAGAGCAGACTAGGAAGTAAAATATTGTGGGTCACAATCAGAACTACAGAACAGAATTTGGTCAGACATTTAGCATAAATCATTGTTCTTGAAAAAAAAAATTGATATGAGCTTTTTAATGACATGAATCAAAAAATTTCTCTTTTAAAGGTTTTTCTGAAAAGTAATAAGCTCAAAAGGCATGTTCCTAGTAGCAGCCTTTGGATATTGACTCAGTATGGATCTGTAGGTTAAACTGTCCTCCAAGGCTCAACAGGACCACTTACTTCTGTTGGGAGGGACTCCATCCTAGTCCCCTAACTAGCTCTGTGATAAAAGTTACATACTTTTCAGCATATTTGATGTGAGCTTGCTTTTCACTAGAGCTGAAGCAATTGAATCCAGTGCTGTGAGTTCTTCTTAAAAGGGACACTGGCTGAGAGGAATGAATGGTTGAAAGATATTGATGAACAGTGCTGGATGGCACAGTGTTTAATAAAGATGAGTCACACCTTGGCAGCTCTTGGGAAGGACCCTACAAATAATTAGGAAATTAAACTTACTGGAAAAGAATCTGGTGCAGTCAATTTTTATTTTTCTTCTCTTAAATTCAAGTTTCTTTTTTCAACAGCAGTTGCCTTTCAGAAGAACCCCAAAACCCCACAGTTTAGCACTCCGGGAACTACACAACACTCTGGACAATGTTTTTTGTCTAATTTGGTATTTTCTTTTCATCTTTCTAGGACTGTCAGGGCTAGGACTCATTTGTTTGGTACAGAACATCAAAACATCTTTCCCAAGTTCCCTCAGACTACCAAACTGAATGTCTTATGAAGAGTGGTCAGAGAAGTTTATTTTTAAAATCTCTTAAAATACATCTTTTGACATTTCTTTCTCTCATTTTATAGTGATTTTTTGGGGGTAGGTTGTTGGGCTTAGAGTAGTTAAAATTTACAAAAATTTGCAAATTGTACTGGCTTTGGTAACTGGGGATTGCCAGGATGACTTCTGTGAGAAGCTGCCAGAAACTTCCCCTCTGTCTGACAGAACCAATGCCAACCAGCTCCAAGACTGACCTGACGGTGGCCAAGACTGATCAGTCGGAGAGAAGAGTGAGAATATGTGAGAGGAACAACTCTGCAGACACCAAGGCCAGTGAAGAAAGAGGGGGAGGAAGTGCTCCAGGTGCCAGAGCAGAGATTCCCCTGCAGCCCCTGGTGCAGCCCACGGTGACTCAGGTTGTTGCCTGCAGCCCATGGAGATCCATGGGGGAGCACAGATCCACCTCTGGAGAGCCTAATGCCAGAGCAGGAGGGTGCCTGAAGGAGGATGTGACCCTCAGGGAAGCCTGTGTTGGAGCAGGCTTCTGGTAGGATCTGTGAGCTCACGGAAGGAGAGAGGAGCTCATGCTGAAATACGTTTGCTGGCAGGACTTGTGATCCCATGGGGGACTTCTACTGGATCAGTTTGTGAAGAGCTGCAGCCTGTGGGAAGAACTCACATTGTAGAAGTTTTTGGAAGACTGCCTCTTCTGGGAGAGACCCATGCTGGAGCAGGGGAACCATGTGAGGAATCCCCTCTGAGGAGGAAGATGCTGCAGAGATAAGATGAGATGAACTGATCATAGCACCACTGTTGAGCGGGGGAGGTAGAGGATTCAGGAGTGAAGTTAAGCCTAGGAAAAAGGGAGGGGGAAGATGTTTCAAGACTTTTTTTTTTTTTTCCTTCTCATTATCCTACTCTGACTTGATTAGTAATAAATTAATTTTCCCCAAGTCAAGTCTGTCTTACCCATGATAGCAACTGGTGAGTGATCTCTCCCTGCCCTTGACTCAACCTATGAACCTTTCATTACATTTTCACTACCCCATGCAGATGGGGAGGGGAGTGGTAGAACAGTTTGGGTGGCATTCAGACAGGGTCAATACAGTACACAAAGTAAGGTTACACTTGAAAAATTATTTCAGCAGGCAAAAAAGTGAAAATGTTTCAAGGATTTTGAATCCTAGTGTGGACGTTTGTTAAAAATATTTTTTGTAACTTTTAGAATGTTGGGTGGTTTTTTGACTTTAATGTTTTCCTTTAGAAGGATTTTTGAGAAGTTAAAGCTCAACTACAACAAAATAAAAAATCTGAATCAAAGCTGAAAACCACCAAATACCTGAAATGAAACATCACACAGTTTTGTTATTTGAAAGCAACCTCTCAGGTTGGCATAGCAAAAGTGTTTTTCTCTTTCTCACACACATTATCTGTTTTTGCTCAACTAGAAGCAATTATTACTGCCCAATATTCCAGTTAAATGGTAAGTCAAAATGCTAAACATTAGTTTAATTCACATGATCCATATCTTGAGTGGGTGAATTTGTGAAGGAAAGAATTTCTAATCCTCACTGGATTTCAACAGAAAACAAAACAGCAGAGAGGAGGAAAGATGCTGGAAATTAACTGTGCCTAAACAGTGTAAAACCCCAGCAGAATACTGGGATTCCAATGCCTGCTGGTTTATTGCTGAAGGCTATAAAAAT
>NW_020956033.1:40157-43882 GCF_003031625.1 Empidonax traillii
ACATGACATGGCACAAGAATTTTCTCTCAAAGAATTTTTTAATTTTAAAGTGCAGTTTTATTATAATTGTACTTTTGACAGAAGAGAAAATTTGGATGGATTTTTAAGCTGAAAATGGGCCAATGTTGTCCAAAAAAAATTGCTTTGACACTCATTAAAGGAAGCAAAAAGTGTTTCAATTTGAAGTGCCTTTGTATTTAAACATTAAGCCAATTTTAGTCAAGTCTTTCTTTTGAAGTCAACATCTAAATGAATATTTTATGAATTTCATTTTGAGCCTTTTAAGTGGGCCCTGACAGAACACATTTCAGTGTGACCAGTTTGGGAGAAGAGCTGCGGTTTACATTTTTCAGGTTTAAGGTGGAATTTTTAAAATAGTATCTTGAGTCTCGTTTTCTTCAGAGGTGAAATTTTCTTTTCCTGACTCAATTTTCCCCACCCTGTTCATCTGGGAGATGGTTAAATAAACAAAAAAGCTTTAGTATTACAAAATTTCTCCTGATGTTCAATGCAAGTTTTTTTAAATGGCCTCCACACAGCACAGCTCACAGTGATGAAAAACTGAGAATAATTTTGCATATTCAAATATGTATTTACATCATAGTTAAAGTGATATCTTTTTCAAGATAGAATATACTTCATAAAGCCTTCAGGAGGAATCAATGGCCTCAATGGTAAATAACTTTGTGCACCATAGACTCCAAATTTGCAAATAATCTTAGGAGATATTTTTTTATTGAGGAATGTATCTATAGAATTCAGGGGTTTTGTAAATTCCTCAAAACCAGCACGGATTAAAAAAAAAAAAAAGGAAAGAAGAAGTCTCTAGAAATACTGTATGCAAGCTAATAGGAACCAAAAGAAAGTCTCTTTGAAGCTGGAAAGAGGATGTTATGAAAACCTGTGGTGATCCAGAACATATCTGTGCTGAAGCAAAGTACATACTAATTTCCAGTTTAAACAAAGGGGGGATTTAAGGGAAGACACTGGAAATGAGCCCAAGGTAACTTTATAAATTTTTAAGTGATAATAATCCAAAATTAATTCTAGTCTGCATAATTTGGGCATGTAATTTTACTCACTAATTTTTGTTACTTGGTGAGCAGTTCTTCTAATGTAAGCACTTGAGTTTCCCCATCACGTCAGCAGCAGCAGGTCTTCTTGAGGACCTCATGGATGATTTTATGAAGCCTTTAGACTTAATTTTTTTCGTTTGAAGATTACTTCCATCAGTGCCGCTGCTAGGCAGAGTGACCACTGTTTGTACCGTGGTTTTGATGGCGAAGGTACAACCACAAGATGACCACAACTGAGATCCTTTTCAGGGCACCTGCAGGACATCCACCAGGGCTGTCATCTGATCACGTCAAGTAGAGGAGCAGTTACTGCAGGATTTGTTTAAGCAGAGAATAAAGAAGTTTGTTGGCTGATATTTATCTGCTGTGCAGTACAACTCATTCACTCTAACACAGACGCATTTACCTCCCAACTGTGTTTACACATCAGCTAATTTCTACTTGAGGCTGCTGCTGTTTATAAGGGAAACCAAGCAATTGCTCCTAACAATGCTCTAAAAATAAATGTGCCGCCTTTACTGGGGTTGTTAGAATTCTAAATTGTGCATTTCATGATCATTTATAATGCAACAGCCTTAATGAATAGTGCCAAATCAGTCTTAGTATTCTTGAACTACCCATTGCTTAGTTCGTCTCTCTCTTTCCATTGCCTCTGTGGAAAGAATAACAATAAATCACTTTATATTTAGAAAACACTTTTTTTAATCCAGAATGAACAAAAAGGATTAACAGCCCTCCACCCAGTCCTCAAACTCTCAGCTTAGAGAAAAAAAACATCAGCCATGACAGGAATTAGAGCAATTTCTGGAGGAGGACTTAACTGTATTTATTTACTTTTGATGCAGATTTTACAGCAGAGCAGACTAGGATGTAAAATATTGTGGGTCACAATCAGAACTACAGAACAGAATTTGGTCAGACATTTAGCATAAATTATTGTTCTTGAAAAAAAAATTGATATGAGCTTTTTAATGACATGAATCAAAAAATTTCTCTTTTAAAGGCTTTTCTGAAAAGCAATAAGCTCAAAAGGCATGTTTCTAGTAGCAGTCTTTGGATATTGACTCAGTATGGATCTGTAGGTTAAACTGTCCTCCAAGGCTCAACAGGACCACTTACTTCTGTTGGGAGTGACTCCATCCTAGTCCCCTAACTAGCTCTGTGATAAAAGTTACATACATTTCAGCATATTTGATGTGAGCTTGCTTTTCACTAGAGCTGAAGCAATTGAATCCAGTGCTGTGAGTTCTTCTTAAAAGGGACACTGGCTGAGAGGAATGAATGGTTGAAAGATATTGATGAACAGTGCTGGATGGCACAGTGTTTAATAAAGATGAGTCACACCTTGGCAGCTCTTGGGAATGACCCTACAAATAATTAGGAAATTAAACTTACTGGAAAAGAATTTGGTGCAGTCAATTTTTATTTTTCTTCTCTTAAATTCAAGTTTCTTTTTTCAACAGCAACTAAACTGCCCTTCAGAAGAACCCCAAACCCCCACAGTTTAGCACTCTGGGAACTACACAACACTCTGGACAATGTTCTTTGTCTAATTTGGTATTTTCTATTCATCTTTCTGGGACTGTCAGGGCTAGGACTCATTTGTTTGGTACAGAACATCAAAACATCTTTCCCAAGTTCCCTCAGACTACCAAACTGAATGTCTTATGAAGAGTGGTCAGAGAAGTTTATTTTTAAAATCTCTTAAAATACATCTTTTGACATTTCTTTCTCTCATTTTATAGTGATTTTTTGGGGGTAGGTTGTTGGGCTTAGAGTAGTTAAAATTTACAAAAATTTGCAAATTGTACTGGCTTTGGTAACTGGGGATTGCCAGGGTGACTTCTGTGAGAAGCTGCCAGAAACTTCCCCTCTGTCTGACAGAACCAATGCCAACCAGCTCCAAGACTGACCTGATGGTGGCCAAGACTGATCAGTCGGAGAGAAGAGTGAGAATATGTGAGAGGAACAACTCTGCAGACACCAAGGCCAGTGAAGAAAGAGGGGGAGGAAGTGCTCCAGGTGCCAGAGCAGAGATTCCCCTGCAGCCCCTGGTGCAGCCCATGGTGACTCAGGTTGTTGCCTGCAGTCCTTGGAGATCCATGGGGGAGCACAGATCCACCTCTGGAGAGCCTAATGCCAGAGCAGGAGGGTGCCTGAAGGAGGATGTGACCCTCAGGGAAGCCTGTGTTGGAGCAGGCTTCTGGTAGGATCTGTGGGCTCGCGGAAGGAGAGAGGAGCTCATGCTGGAATACGTTTGCTGGCAGGACTTGTGATCCCATGGGGGACTTCTACTGGATCAGTTTGTGAAGAGCTGCAGCCTGTGGGAAGAACTCACATTGTAGAAGTTTTTGGAAGACTGCCTCTTCTGGGAGAGACCCATGCTGGAGCAGGGGAACCATGTTGTTGCCCGTAATGAGAACACAAACTAACAGAGTGTCAGTTTATGCGGTGCTTTATTCCAGGGCCCGGGGTTCCTGTGGACTCCTGTCCCAAGACAGGTACCCAAAGACCCACATTTTGAACGCATCTTTTATACCATTTTCCAAGCAAGGTTACATGATTGGTTTTACATTTCACAGAAGACATAGCAGTTAAACATAAACTTACATATCACTATGATTATATTCAAATATTAATCCATTTACC
>NW_020956033.1:44263-45514 GCF_003031625.1 Empidonax traillii
AGCAGTTAAACATAAACTTACATATCACTATGATTATATTCAAATATTAATCCATTTACCTGACTGTTAATCCATTTACCTAACTGTAAACATCGTGTAATTAAATCCCACCACCAGATTACATCCTATCTCTAGTTGCAAATTTGTCTTGTCCCCAGTTCTGTTCGACTTATTGTTTCTTGTTGGTCAACATAGCCTTAATGTCTAACCAGACCCAACTTCGCTCTGACAAGCCTCGACTTGTTTCTGGCAGGGGCCCCTTCAAGCCTTGACCAAACTGTAACAATGTGAGGAATCCCCTCTGAGGAGGAAGATGCTGCAGAGATAAGATGAGATGAACTGATCATAGCACCACTGTTGAGCGGGGGAGGTAGAGGATTCAGGAGTGAAGTTAAGCCTAGGAAAAAGGGAGGGGGAAGATGTTTCAAGACTTTTTTTTTTTTTTTCCTTCTCATTATCCTACTCTGACTTGATTAGTAATAAATTAATTTTCCCCAAGTCAAGTCTGTCTTACCCATGATAGCAACTGGTGAGTGATCTCTCCCTGCCCTTGACTCAACCTATGAACCTTTCATTACATTTTCACTACCCCATGCAGATGGGGAGGGGAGTGGTAGAACAGTTTGGGTGGCATTCAGACAGGGTCAATACAGTACACAAAGTAAGGTTACACTTGAAAAATTATTTTAGCAGGCAAAAAAGTGAAAATGTTTCAAGGATTTTGAATCCTAGTGTGGACGTTTGTTAAAAATATTTTTTGTAACTTTTAGAATGTTGGGTGGTTTTTTGACTTTAATGTTTTCCTTTAGAAGGATTTTTGAGAAGTTAAAGCTCAACTACAACAAAATAAAAAATCTGAATCAAAGCTGAAAACCACCAAATACCTGAAATGAAACATCACACAGTTTTGTTATTTGAAAGCAACCTCTCAGGTTGGCATAGCAAAAGTGTTTTTCTCTTTCTCACACACATTATCTGTTTTTGCTCAACTAGAAGCAATTATTACTGCCCAATATTCCAGTTAAATGGCAAGTCAAAATGCTAAACATTAGTTTAATTCAGATGATCCATATCTTGAGTGGGTGAATTTGTGAAGGAAAGAATTTCTAATCCTCACTGGATTTCAACAGAAAACAAAACAGCAGAGAGGAGGAAAGATGCTGGAAATTAACTGTGCCTAAACAGTGTAAAACCCCAGCAGAATACTGGGATTCCAATGCCTGCTGGTTTATTGCTGAAGGCTATAAAAAT
>NW_020956033.1:45939-55068 GCF_003031625.1 Empidonax traillii
TCTTGAGTGGGTGAATTTGTGAAGGAAAGAATTTCTAATCCTCACTGGATTTCAACAGAAAACAAAACAGCAGAGAGGAGGAAAGATGCTGGAAATTAACTGTGCCTAAACAGTGTAAAACCCCAGCAGAATACTGGGATTCCAATGCCTGCTGGTTTATTGCTGAAGGCTATAAAAATCAAGAAAGCATTGACATAGAACATATGCTATTGATATTTGGTCTGTGGAAACAGAGGAGCTGAAAATGAGGGGGAAGCTCCGCACATCATTTCACACTTCTTTACTTACATCCTACCTGTTCGTAATGTATAGCTTGGTGAAATTTAGCTAACCTCCATCTGCTTTTCTTAGAAGCAGAAGCACCAGAAGTATCAGTGTGTATGAAACATATGAGTCATCGTTACTAGTATGCATCTGGTAATCTTAAAAAAAGCAAGGTAAAAAAAATTGTGCACAGAAATAATTCATAACTAAAATAACTAGGTGTGGATGAGAAGTATTTAATAAAAAAGCTATAAGTGCAATTCTTTTTTTTTTTTTTTTCTCAGATTTAAAGGATCATGGAAAGTTTACATAGATGCCTCGATATATGTGCAAACAAAGACAAAGGAGGGGTTCACAACATCCCATAGTACAGAAAAGACTTCCATAAACATCCAAGTTAAACCAGTGACTTTTGTATATATAAAAGGTTTAAAGATAAGGAGCAGCAGACAACAAAGAGCAGTTAAGATTTCATGAGTGATGGAAGAAATACAAGTTTGTCTGCAAATTTTGGTAGCCAGTGAGACAGCCATCATCCCTTCCATTCATCTTGGCATCACAGCCTTCTTTGCCTTGCATATTCGTTTTTATATGTTCATGAAATATTACTTGCTCAGTTTTGTAGTCACATACGTACTACTTACACATTTCTTACTAGTTTAAATTTCATTAAATAGAGGCTGTTTTTTCCTCTGTGACAGAAAGAGACATGAAGTAGTCAAGGACTTGGCAGGTGATGGTTTGAACTGTATCCTGGCCATGGGTGCAGCGGTCACTTCTGGAGTAAAGATCAGGACTCCACATGTAGTGCACCTGGAAGAAAACACCTATATCCCCCACTGCACCCTGCCCCACTCTTTAAAGAGACCTGTACAACATATAATGAAATAATACAGGAGGTAAATCCATCATTCCTGGTTAACCATAGGGAACACTAATTCAGTGCAATGAGGCAGAAAAGTCCTGGGAGGTAACCGAGCTAAGGTAGCCTATGAAAAGTTAAGCTTGTGGTACAGTGGCATGAAGAACTGCAAAGAGTAATTACTGGAAGGGCAGCTCAATTAGCAGGAACAAACAACTGATTGTGCAATTAAGGAACACCCTGTAAATCATTACAAACCTCTTGTCATGCGGCATCTCTCCACAGTCCTGCTGTAGTGGCCCTGCTCAGTCAGTTAAGAGTTCGGGCTAAGCTGCAATCATGTTTTGATTGCTGTATTATGAACCACTAATGACAATGAGTTGTGTACTTTCCTTAATTACCCTGAATAACAATGCACATCGCTAACCCTCTATTTTACTAATGTTTTGACATATGACAAAGTGCAGGAAGTCATATTGACTCATACAGCATCATGTACCATATATACCACATGCAGCTTTACTTATTTGCCTTTGTGCTTTTCACACAAAAGACCAGCTCTCCAAGGGAAGGCACAAAGCTCCTTCCTTATCATAGATCATTTAGCCAGAATGCAACAAATGGTTCTATTTTGAGTTTCAAATCCACTCAGAATCACTGGGTGGTAAACTAGATTTGCACTTCTTTGATTATAAGGTTTGCTTCTATTTAGAAGAGATAGGAGGAGAGAAGAAAAGACCTCATTTCAGTATTATGCAAAAGTAGAGTAGTAGAAAAAAAAAAGAGATTGATAGAACAAAGCAGAATAGTAAGAATATGCGAGAAGAGGATGTAAAAACTAAGTTGGCAGGACAGTTCTAGAGATAAGATTCCTTGAAAATTCACCTTTATGAGCTTGCTTGCAGTTGTTTCTTTAATTTTTTGTGATGAAATTGTTGTGTTGGACTCCTACTCTGGCTTAGTTTAGTTGGTTTTGTTTAGTTTAAAATTTCAGTGAAACTATATGAGACTTAGGTAAGAGAGTAAGAGAAGGAAATAAAACGTTTGTGCTGCATTTTGTCATAGCCTTTTTGACTACTTGAAAAATGTTGATTAAAAAAAAATAAATCTGCGTTGTTCCTATGAATTTCCTAAGAGTTTTTTGATTTGTTTTTTTGGTTTTGGTTTGCTTTTCCTTTCAATTTTTTGTTCCAAAGGCAGCACCTACATACTCAGAAAGAGCATGCCCTCATGGTGATTGGGCCATCACTGTAACCTGAAAAGAAAACAGAAGCTCTGTTCCCCAACCTCCTTTCTGCTATCCTGAGATGCATAAGCAACTTCTTTCTGGAAGCACAAACACTGCTATGTCCTCCAGCACTGACTGCTGCTAGTGAGCAGTGCCGTACTGGCTGCTCAGAAGAAAGGCCATCTTTTCACACACTGCGCAGTACCAGCAGTTGTTTCTTACACTGTCCCTTGCTAAATTTATTTTTAAACCATGTTGGCAAAAATAATCTCTAGGGGAAATTTGCCTTCTGTGGTCCATCGGTCCTTGGCCTAAGTTTAGAGAAGCTACTAACGAGGCTGGTGATTAGTGACAATTCTGATGACAGGACGTATGGCGGGAACATCTGGCTGGATGCTCTGAACTGGATGCAAACCCAACAGCCTGACCCACCATTTGCTAGTGTGCAAATGGCTTTATATTACAGAGACTGCAGGATCATTTATCTTCATTAAGCCACAGTCCCTAAACCCAATAATTAATGACAACTAGTCTGGGAATGGCTGTGCAGAAATGTAAGTACTAAGGGAATAAACAAATCCTGGGATGAGGAAAAAGTGCAGGATGGAGGAAAAGAGACATGAAAATATGTTCTTTTCTGAAAACATTTGGGATCTTGAGAGGACATTTCAGCGTGGACTGAACCACTGGCATTACCTGACTAAAGTGAGCGACACCGGTGGGTGTGTGAAGCTGTCTGAATGTGGTGCAAGTGACACAGCTGGTAGAGGACAAGCCTAGCAGCTTTCCTGTCACACTAGGCATGGGCTGCACTGGTCTGTTCTACCTGTCCCCTGTCATTGTCAATAAATAGCAGGGCCAAACCTGAGATTCATATTTACAAGAGAAATGGGAGGTGGTTCTTCATGTGAAGTGTAGACAGGGACTATGTCTTCTCAGGTTTTCTGTGCATTCAGTTCTAAATTTCAGCCTATCATAGCTGTCTACTTTCCTGAGCTACACGAATTAAATTTTCCATATTCCTTGAGGCAGGGTATTGCTTCCTAGGTACCTTGGTATTCAGTCTTTGTGAAGAAAGTGTACAAACATAGCTGTGAGATGGTTGCCATAAGTTTCCGAGAAAGAAAACTGCAGTGACAAAAAGTTAACAGATTCCATCTAAGAAGGACAAGACAGTGACAGAAGACTTTAAAGTGCACTTTAAAAAACCCAGTGCACTCAAGGAGCACAGCAGAAAGAAGCCTGGTATGGACCTCTCCTCAGCATCATGAGCCTGTATTAGAATTGGCCCCTGAAACACCCAGCAACCATAGAAAGAAGGTGATTTGTAAAAGCTGGTGGTTTTCATTTACTCTTGTATTATGTTAATTCACATAAAGACTGAGAGTTGAACACCAATTTTAAATAATGTTGATAGGTTTTGTCCAGTCTTCACAGAGAGGATTTTTTCATGACTTCTAACCAGCATTCAGACCCAGCACTAAAAAATGCGCTTTCACCCTCTGAGCCCACTGCTTGGCTAATCACTTTACACTACTTAGTCCTCTTGTAAAAACAACTTGTATTAAAATGGAGGGAAGCCCCTGACATTCTTCTTCGGCCTGTTCTACAAAGAATGGCATATGAAATCCCTTTTCTCAGGGCTGTGAAAAAACCTTAAATTTAAAATTAAAAGATTCCCTTATCAGTAAATCCCAGCAAGATTCCAGTTGGACTAGTGGGAGAGAAAGTTCTAACTCATTGAAAATAGCCTCAACAAGTTAATAATGAGCTTGTATGAGGAGGCAACCTCAGGTCACAGGGGACTGGACTTGATCCAATAAATATATTTTGGTTCCAAGTTTTGAATATGCTGAAGGCTGTTTTATATTTTAATGAAATTTAGAATATATGAATGCCTTCTGGTGTTTCAGTGTTTTTAAAAGATGAGTAGCATTCTGTACCTATTGAGAAAAAATACAAGTACATAACACAGGAAGAAGTATTAGTAAAAAATGAGAGGGAAGCAAAGAAATGAGATTTGGGCTAATTCAGAGGCCTCTATTTTTATAGTAAGGGTAACACACATTGACCAATGATTTGCAGTTAGATGGTGGTCTGCAAAACCATTTTAAATGGCTCACAATTGCTCTAAGAAAAAGTATCCTGTAGCTAAAATTTAGCAGTAACTGTGCTTAAAGCACTATGAGAAATGTAGAGATTTGTCAGGAGGCTGTTATTCCAAAGCCTTGTAGCTCAGTTAAACTGCCTTCATTAGTATGATCATTTCTAGTTTACAATTAGGACAAACAAAGGGATACAGAAAGGACACACAGCAGCGAAGCAGCAAGATCAAGAATGATCAAGATTGTTCACATTGTAGGGTTTGATAACATATAGGAAGGCATGACAGGCATGGCTGCCAGACTTTCAGATAACTGGCTTGGCCAGGTGTCTTGCAAGGGACATGTTGATGATTGTAATTTTTTTCAGTTACTGCCTGAAAGACATTTGTTGAGGGGTTGGACAGGGAAGTATGCAAGAGCATTTAGTGCAGGAAGGGGAGTCCTGAGATTACAAGCAGCAACAAGAGAGGGGTGACACAAAGGAAAAAAAAGGAAAAAAAAATGTTATTCTCTTATCAGGAACCAAGTCTGGTCACTGGAGAAGTTCAGAAGTTCAGTTCTTCAGCATACATATCTGGACACTCAGTCACTCAAGAAGGTCCCTTCATGGTGGTTCCCTCCAAGGAGACAAGAACACCCTGCAGTGCCAGAGCTACATGCGATCGTCCTCAGATGTGCAGGTCCAGAGATCCCACCACCTAAGAACAACCAACACTGTAGGGAGAAGGTTCCCTCCCTGTGTGCTGACTCTGGGAGATCACCTCTTATAGCTGTGGTTGTGGTGCCTTGATTTGCAATAATGTATGGATAGAGGTGGTGGGCAGCTCTGATGTGACCATCTCCACACACCAGTAAGTACGAGGGATGGAATTCAGTTAAGACATTTGGTACCAGTGGATAGAAACCAGTGATCCTATTTAAAGCCATTCTCTCTTATAAGCAGAAGAGAGCAGTGTGACCCAGAGGCAAAGCCAATTGCCTCTATATGTCTGTGTTAACTACCAGTCATTGTGAAGATCTGATGAAAGCCCCTGGGTGAAACCACAGTACTAATAATTTCTTTACGATAAAATGAGGTTGCTATTCATTCCTGTTTAAAAATAGAGCACAGTTTTGTGAACTCCAGCCTGTTCCTGTTTCTCCAATGAGCACCAAATGTCAGAATCTGGTCACTGATTCTCTGCTTGTTAGGAATAAAATGATCAAATAATAAGAAGCTGGAAACCTGCAGGAATGCTCTCCATTTCAGGAGGCTATGAAACAGATGGCTTGGTTATAGCATCGTTTCCTCTGCAATAAAGGTTTTGTTTTAATTCTGTAAGTACAGCTCATCTGTCTCAGTCAAGGGGATCCTAGAGGCTTTGTCAGTTTTGTCTGTCTGTTTGGGGGCAAGACAGAAAATTTGCTTACCATGGAAAATTAATGTTCTTCAATACAGCAAAACAAGGAGGGGAAAAAAGAGACACATTATAACCAAGGAAATACTGATTTTTAGTGCAGGACAGGAAGCAAAGCATAAAATAAAGAATATGGGGGAGGAAGGGAGACAGAGCCCCATCATGTGGCAGAAAGTCCAATTCATGTTCCTCCGGCTGTGGATGAGTCACCATGTCCCAGTGATAATGTTGTGGGACATTGCTCTGTGCAGCTGGCCTTTAAATATTTAAATGTATTGGACTGCAAGAAAGATGTCTGTTCTTTGCCAAGCAGCTGCCTATAAACAGCTTTCTAAATTGCAACTCTAGACCTCACTAGTCTAATCCAGAAGAGAACAGGAGGAATAGTGTAATTAACTTTTCCCTTTCTTTCAGAAAATAACCCCTTTGTCCTGGGAAGGCACAGATGGGCCTAAGCCTAGAAAGAAACTGAAGTGATGCTGAGATTTTGGTGGTTTTTTTTTGTTTTGGTTTGGTTTTTTTGTTTTGTTTTGTTTTGTTTTTGTTTTTGTTCAGTTTGGGGGTTTGCAGTGGTTGGGGGCAGTAATACTGCTATATGCTGACTGCTGGCTACTGTCTTATAAAAGCGAATTTCTCCAACTCTCCCTTACACCCAACCCAAACATCAAAATAAACATTTCTTCAGGAAATTTTGTGTTCCAGGACAGTCACCCCACTCAGCTAGCTGTAGGCATACAGAAGACTATCAATCAGTGACCAGGAATTACTATTTCAGGATTTTCATGACCCCAGAGCTGCAGGAGTGCAACATAGAAGTCTCTTCTGTTTGTGTCCAGGTCACCTCTCCTAGGATTTCCTTGGGTAAATGTATCCCAAACCACTTACTGAAAACTGAGGAAGATAGAAGCAAAGGAATTGCATCTATGAATGAATAAGTCATACCCATGGGACTTTGTGGAAGAGATCAGAGATGCATTCAGCTTTTTTTTCTAATACAGTTTCAGCTCTTTAGGAAATTTTGTCACATTGCACTGATTCCAACAGGAGCTGAACTTTGAGATGCTCCTAAATGCCATCAAGTTCTGAAGTTTCATGATTGGGGATTTTCCTGGCATAAAGATGGATTTGCCTGAATACAGCTTATTTCTGGAAGAATCTGCTCTAGGTCTCAAAATAAGATTGGAAATCATTACAAAGTTCTCTCCTGAGCCCTCTCTTGCTTCCTCATCTCTGTTAATGAGCGTTTATGCATGGAGAACACATTCTCTCATGTCATTTTGTTACCTTTGCCTCTAATGATGAAGTAAAGTGTGTACTGAAAAGAGTTTTGCATATTCATAAGTTTATTCCAAACTTCCAAGTCAGAGGTTTCATTATGAACTTGGTCCAAAAGTTGTTGACTACCTGAGTTCATCCAGGTGTCCTCAGAAAGAACCTCTTCGAAAGCAGATCTACAAACCATCTTCACCATTTGTATTTCTAGATTGGGTATGAGTCTGTGATGGCTCACCTCTGCTTTACTGTGAGTGAGGGTGCAGAAAAGGGCTGAGCAGAATCCTTCACCTCCCACAGAGACCTGTGATCAGCATGACTGTGGCCACAGGACACTTGTTGGAAGCCTTTGCTATGTGGCTTCTTCCTGTTTTCAGTTCTGTTCCTCAGGGGTGGGCATTTGCATCATGAAGTTGAATGGTAACTTGCTAGAGAGATAGCAAACAGGATATGGACCTATCATAGAAAAGTATTCTTACTTTTAGGAAATCTGTTTAGGGCATCTGTTCCTAAGAAAATAATCTTAGATACTTTATGGAGAAATATTTTTTTTTTTTAATGGTGAATACAGCAGCCATCATATCCTCTACACATCAGCTGGGTAAGTATCAGCCTTATTACTAATACTTTTTCCTATCCATGTAAATTATGTCAGAATCTTCTCTGCTATGTGTGCTACAAACAAGACTTGAGGAAAAGTGTCTGGTCTGAGGATCTTCAGGCTGAGTACAAGAACAAATGAAAACAAGAAGATGAAATTCATAAACAGAACCATGCTTCACCCATTGGGCAACACTCACCTCCTTCCCTCCCTCTTAACCTATGCTTTTTCTTCCCTCTTAGAAGTTCTTTCCCTGTCTGCAAAAGATGGTGGTTCTGTTAGAGAAAAAGCTGGAAAAGAAACAAAATCAAAAGGTAAAAGCTGCAATTTATGGTGTAATGGTTGATAGAAACTCTAGAAGGGCATACGCTGGAAGATCAAATGGCACTGGGGAATCTGTGCATTTGTGGGGTGGCTTACTGGGGTAGAGGAAGGGGACATTTGAGCATGCTAGAACTTTCTTTACCATAGAAAATAGTGCATAAAAGTTATGCAGATTGTTTTTCTTTGATTCTAGGGAAGTGTCAACATCTCTCCCAGAAACTTCAAGGGACACAGAGGAATCTCCACTTGTATAAAAGGAAAGCACAAATGCCAATAACGTGAGCCAGTTGTGGATGTTTCCCCATTTCTGGAAGAATGTTGAAAAATTTTTGACTTTTGAAGTTTTGTATTTTCTGTTAACAGATTTAAAAATATCTCACAAGGATTATATTCAAAAGGTCAGAAAGTGGTATTAGTCAGGTTTGTTTTGCTGAGCATCCTTTGAAGACTGTTTCTACAGTAAGCAAAACCTTGAGAAATCCTTAACTGGCAATTAAATAATTCTTGTGGAGATCCCTACTTTTTTGAAAAAGGGCATTTTCGAGAACCTAAACTGATATGGGCATAAAGTTTCATCTTGGCTCACTAATGCTTTGTATAAATTTGTTCTCAGTGTATTTCAAATGTGTTATTTGCAAACCTGTTTACCCAGTACTCAATTCTGGCTCCAGCTAAATTATTTTCTTTGCAAATACTAACATACATTATGTCTCTCCCTAGCTATTGATCATTGGCTTTCTTTGTTGGTACTCAGTTGTTGGTGCACACCTTTTGTTGCCTTTTGCAATGAACTTTCTTAAGAGCTTTAGATGAGTGAAAGTCTTGTGATTTGTAGGGGCTGGTCCTTCACAGAATACTGCACTGTCAGAGAGCTGTGAACTCTGTCCCCCAGAGACAGAGCTGGGAATCGTTGCAGTAGATGCCCACACCCAAATCTAAAAGGAGTGTGTTTCAGCTTTTACAAAAACTTTCAGTCAACCAGAAAACCGCACGGCCCCAGAACTCCCTTGCCTTTTCAGATATCACTTTCCCATGAATCCCACAACCTTCCATGCACGTTCTGTAACTCAAAATAA
>NW_020956033.1:55409-109021 GCF_003031625.1 Empidonax traillii
ATACAGAAATAGTTTTTTGTTAGTATCCCCCTTTTATTTTAATTTGCTTGGAATAAAAAACCGGTGCCTTTACTTATCACATCTTCACAAACACAATTTCTTGTCTGTTGTCTGTGTATCCCTGCTCCTGCCTATCTTCATTACTGACCATGTGACTGAACACTTTTAATTTATTCACCATGGATCAGTTTAACACTGCTCCTTTCTGTAATTCACATCGCATCCTGCCAGCTGTTGAATGTTGTTTAATTCTGTAAAGCTTTCCAGTTACAAGCTGCTATGCACTGTGTCATCTTGTATTGACATCTTGAATCTTTAATAAAGTTGTTCTCAAATAATGTTTCAATGAATGAAATGCACCTGCTGAGCTGAGATTCTGCATATCAACATGATGAACAACTGCATTTAATGGGATAGAAGATACAGTTAAAGGGAGGGTTAGAGTAGCTTAGAGAGAAGAAGAACAGCCTTCCCACTATTTTTTTTTTTTTGCACCCAGAGATTTCAGTTATTTTGCCCGAGATTTCTCCCAAATAATTGTCAAATTTAATTATTTTGAACACATACCTAATAATGCACTAAGACTTATTCCCTGGTAAACTGTCAAACATGTAAAAAGGAGTGGCAAGAAAAGCCCTGGAGGGATTCTGTTTACAATTACTGCAGTTCAGAAGAAGATGTGTGCATCAATACTAAGGGCTTGGGTATTTGCATATGCATATAGATGTGCACACGTGTTTATACAAGCATATGTATTCATTTGCTTACTAAACCATTTCTATGAGAAAGAGAAAAGTAGATACCTGGAAACTGTCCCTTTTTAGACAGGAACAAAGCCCAGAATATTTCATTTCTGACTCTGTATGTTGATACAAACAGTACAATCAGCTGATGGGAAGATTAGTGCTGACTTACTTGTGAGGAAGAAGTGGGGTTTGTTTTCTATAAGGCTTCATTATGCTGTGGAAACTCAGATCCTCACAGGTGCACAGGCATCCAATTACAAATGAAAATCAGTAAGAATGAATTATATTCACCTCTTTAAGAATCCGAGCCAGAGCAGAGAGGGCCATTTGTTGGTTTCCAGGGACTTGGGAACAGGTGCTTTCTCAAAGATGCTGCAAATAGAGACGAGGTCAAGGTCTGCTGCTCAGTGAAGGGAAGATAATGTGTTAAAGTATTAGTGCACTCATCTCCCAGGCAGCTTCCCTGTGTCCCCAGGAGCAATGGAGATCAGGCAGAGTTAACCAGCTAAAGAAGAACAATGTCAGGACTGGAAATAGCTGACAAGTAGGAAAATAGGTGCAGGACAAGTAGTTTAAATTAACTCTAGTCCTGGTATTCCCACTGCCCCTTGGTTCTTTGTTTGTTGATTAGCACTGATTTACCTCATAAAGGCGCAGGAGGGACAATACACCAGAGCTGTGCTGAATGGAAGTGTAAAATATCCTGAAGGATGGTGGGGGAATCTCCTAGAAGCCAGCCAGGGGCAAGTGCTCAGCTGAACTGCCTCAGAGGGGCTAGGACAGAGGAAGCTGCAAAGGATGTTCTCCATATCTGTTCTACTTTCAGAAGACTCAAAGAAAAAGTTTGATGAAGTGGGGCTTTCAAAGAGCAGAGACCAATATAGCAGTCACTACCGCTCCCTGGCCTGTCCCCTCCTCTTAAACTAATGAGACTTTCATCCACACAGAGCTGTCAAGACTGAGAAAGGAAGGACTAAAGCAGGCATTAATTTCATGTCTAAGGACATTCTGAGATTTTAAAGGCCATAAGATATGGTAGAGCCTACTCATTAAGTAGCATGCTTCATTTTCCCCCTGGTTTTTGTCATTTACTTCAAGATGTCAGAGACTGATTACATTACCTTTGCTAGATTTCTGTTTTGTCAGTGACTTTTGGGGCTGCTCAGGCATATTTTATGCATGTGTATGAATGTGCACGTGTGCGAGATTGAGGTGTCTGGATTTTGTACATATTGTTTTATACAATATATTGATAAAACCTCAGGTTTTAGGAAAAATAAAGCCGGGAGAATCAGCACAGATAGTAATAGCTTCTGCTAATGGTGGTAATTTAGAGAGCAACCAGAAACTAAATCAGGTACGTTTAATTTTTTGTTAGTATAAAATAGTATTCTTGGTTGCTTGCATTACTCAAGAGTACCCTGAAAGTTAAAATTGGGGAGAAGCAATTAATATTATGTTTCTCAGATGCTGAGCAAGTGTCTCCTGGGAACAATTTCTATTATTCAGAATAAAATCAGAGCCTGTGAGAGCTCTGCCACCCAGTATTAAAACTCTTCCACTCCCTAAATATTGCTTGATTTTACCATCTCTGTGAGTACCTGCGAATGCATGGTAATTCCCCTGAAAAGAAACCTTAATAGCATAATTAGAGCTGCAATGTGTCCTTTCCACTACAGTTTTGAACTGCAGGGAGCTCAGTACTGTAATCTCTCTTCTAAGATTATATATATATGTGGCTTGCTCTGAATTACTGCTGATTCTGAAATGCATCATTTGCTGTCATTCCAGATCTGGTCCTTCTCTCCCCTCTGCTTGTAGTACTTTTATAGCACCTCAGAACCCACTGTGTAAACACTACCTCATCCTAAATAAACCACTACGAACCAGAAAGGAAATCTCCTTGCTAGTGCAAATGTGAGCTAAGCCCTGTATAGCCACATGTTCTCAGTTTAGCCAGCCCATATGGTCTCAGAACACTCATAGTTTCGGCTTTTCAGAGGTTTCAAAGGGGGATAACTTCCTTTCCCTTTCCCTTTCCCTTTCCCTTTCCCTTTCCCTTTCCCTTTCCCTTTCCCTTTCCCTTTCCCTTTCCCTTTCCCTTTCCCTTTCCCTTTCCCTTTCCCTTTCCCTTTCCCTTTCCTCCCCTGCCCTTCCCTGTCCTGCTCTGCCCTACCCTCCTCTACCCTCCCCTCCCCTCCTCTCCCCTCACCCATCTTAAGAAGTGGACTGAGATTTCCTGAGACATTGTAGCAGAGAAAAAGAAAAATGTGGTGCACCCTGATGTGAAACGATTATTGAAGGGGTTGCTGTGGACAGGCCTATTGTTGACCTTGGCAATATGATGGATTGCTCCAAACCATCCGTGTCATCCCAGGGAAGATGCACAGACATTTCCTCCTACTCATCTTTCAAGTCATTCACCAAAGTGTGAACTACACCATAGGGAAAGAGCTGAGGTCTTGTTGATCTTCCCAGGCTGTTTTTGCTTAAGAAAAACATAAGCAAACAAAATTCATATCTATATGGTTTGCTTGATATAAACAAATTGCATTGTGGATCATATGATGTACAGAAGCTGTCCTATTAGCTTGACAGCCTGTAGTGAGTAGCTGTTGGTTTTGAAAAGGAAAACAAAAGACACAATGCTCTTGTTCAGTTAGGAAGTTTAGTTAAGGTTGTTTTTATCATTAAGTACAGAAAACTGTGAAGTCAGGTTGTAGCAACCACAAGGCCAAGCAGGATAAGTGCTGAGGCAAGCATAACTCAAGTCTTCTGGGTAGCCACTAAGAATTATATCCTAATGTGGTTAAGAGATGCTTAGGAAGTGAATATGTAAAAGAGCTGCTATAAAGTAGGAAAGGCAAGCCTGAGGGGGTGACTGTTTTACACAGGACAATATTTTTAGGTGTCAGAACACCCCACATCTGGCAGGTTGTGCTCAGGTAAACAAGGCACAGAACTGCTCTTATACTGGAAATATGCTGAAATTTTAACTCTGTTCCCCAAGCCCTGCTTAAGCAAGCCTGCAACTTTCTCTAATAGCAGAAGCAAACCAAGCAGAGATAAAATGTGGCAATTGTGGTACCTAATTTCAGTGTTGTCTGATATTTGTGATCCTGGTCTTCTATAACACAGGTTATTGACACAAAACCAGTTGATTCTTCTCTGTCAGTGAAGCTAAAGCAGGCTTGCATTCAGTCCAAATCTCCCTTTGAATGCTGCTTTCAGGAGAGAGACATTTACCTCAGTCCTGGGGATACAGTCATTAGGAGGACAATTAACAAAAGTGATCCTGTTCCTTGCTGAGCAGCCCGAGGTAGCTTTGCCTAGACGGCCTCTCCAAGTGGGGCAGCACGGAGGAGGGAAGGACGACAGCATCCCATATGGGAGCTAAAAGTAGGGTGCAGGAATGCACCACAACACCCAAGGAGGATTAGGAAGGAAAGCGAAATCCCTCTTGATAACATGAAAGGCCTCCTCCCCAAACCAGTGAAGGCTGGCAAAGAGACAGAAGTACATAACCAGTGATGCTCAATGGGGCAGGGTTTGCACCTGAAAGAGATAGTTTGGAATTTGGATGTATATTCCCTAGAAAAATACAAATTCAAACATTTATGAAATAGTTGTTCAGGTGTCTTGAGTTTCAAAGAAGAGTACAGGCAGTTGAACATGAGGTGTTGCAAGCTAAGACCAGCTGTTGCTCTAATTTATACCTCAGGGCCTTTTTGCTGCTCAGTGTCTGTTGAAATGGAGTGGGCTTAAAGGGAGTGTAAATTCACCTTTTTTTTCCCCCTTTTTTAGTCTGTTCTCCGAGAACGTAGCATGATACACTCTGTATTTTCCTATTATTTTTTTTCTGACGATCTTCTCAAAATACAGTTTTTATTATTGTTTTAGCCCACAGTCTACAGTGGACTTTTATCACCCACAGGGTGTGAGAATGTGATGAAACTCATTTGGCCAATATAGAAGTAGGTAGTTTTCCAGAAAAGAAATGGACTCCTAAATTCCCCTGAAATGACATGTCTGTTTAATCTGAGTCTCACTGAAATGGGAGACAATTTGTTTTATAAAGCTGTCTTTAGCTCCTTCTAAGAGCTAGTGATAGAGACATGAGCTGGGCCTGAAGGGAGAGCAAGGAGCATTTTAAAAGGTGGAAAATCCTTTTCACTATGAACTAGTAACTCTTTCAGTGAACAAGTTTCCTCTCAAATGCACATGCCACTGACAAAATTAGACCATGCCACTGAATTACAGACTCTTTGGTGCAATGAGGCAGTCTTACCCCTTATGGCTCCTCTTTTACTGAGATTGTATATTGCATTCTCATTCTGTGTTGGCTATATTTTAACTTGTGATTCAAAGTAGTTTTTCCTGGGAATCAGTCGCTACAGTATGCTGGGCTTATACCAAGGATGCTGGAATTCTCTACTCACAATGCAAAATTTAAAGGCTTTATTTTGCAGTGTTTTTGCATATGTCTCGTTATGCATATAATTAGACTCCTGTTTAGCATATGCATCAGTGACATGCAATGCAAAGTGTATAAACTTAGTTGCAGAAATAGAACTGTATCCAGTGCCTTCCAAAAATAGCTAAATATTTTTTATCTTCTTTATAGATAAAGCTTCTGAAAGCTGTCAATATGTATGACAACTTCTAGATCAAATATACACTACTGTCACGTTAAATGGTGAAGAAAAGAAGAATTTTCTGCCCAACCTCTATTATTTGGTTTTTTGTCTATCGGTCTCCCCCCTTATCCCAGGAGATCAAAGCCTTTAAATATACAAAACAGTCTGTTAGCTTCTCATCTAAAGAGACCCTTTGCTTAACAGGTTCGCTGAGATGAACAGGACATTTGGTACCTTTTTATATAAGGACTACACTTAATAGTGGTAGAAAAACCTCTCAGTAGGTTTCTCCTATGAGTTATTTCACCACTGATGAAAGTGTCAGCACCCAAAAACAGACTCACCCTGAAAGTTCATGAAATAACACATTAATTAATAGAAATTTGTGACAATTTATGGCATTTGTTGTGTCTGGAATAGGAACTAGCTGTAAAAACATATTTAAACTATGTAATAATAATAATTATAATAAAGCCAAGGATAGGCACACAGGCTAAAGCAAAAGCACCTTACAAGTGATGTAAAACAACTTACAAAGAATAAGAAAAGCAAAAACTTAAGTACACACTATAAAGAAAAAGCAATTTACAATGAAGCAATAAGAAAAAAATTTAAAATACTATGGAGTAAAAGTAAAATTACCATACATGTATAAAGCAATTGCTCACCCTGAGGTGCCCTGAGAACGTGGAGGGAGAAAAAGGTATCCCATCGGTTATCTCCGCAGAGTTGATGGAACTTCTCCCCAGTTTTTTCTTGGGTTCAATCTCTTTTTATACCTTTTTTCTTTTAGTTAGTTTGAGTGGCCATAGTCAATAAACTAATTTTGGGGGTGATAGACAGATTAAATAGGCCCAAGAGTCCACTTCTGGAGTTCCCGGTAGCCAGGATGTTCTCAAAAAATGGTCACGTTATCCCCGTATCACTCCTTTCTTCATTTCAGTCCTTTTATCAGTTTCTGGGAATGTCTCCCCAGGTGCCAGAATTTTCCAGGAAGCCATCAGAAGATTTTTTTTCTTCTTTTGTGTGGCCTTGTCTATCACTGTACAATTACTCATAGAGCCAGTCATAGGAAATGTGATGGGTCCACAGTGAGCCCATGTCAATATTTTTTATACTATTAAAATTCAGGTAATTTGACTCATGTTAGTTTCCATTCTAAAGAAGAAAGAGCAAGATTCTAAAAGTGTGGCAGTGTCCCTTTTTAAAATTTCTGAAGCTTTGTTTATTTGGAAGTCACCATTTGCCTACTTCACTGTTTTTTGGTTTTTGTTTTTTTTTTTTTTTTCCCTATAGGGAAATATATAATATTTTGAATAGAAACAGACACAAAATATTTGTGTTTTGTTGGAATGAAAAACTTCTTAAGACTCCAAACAATCTACTCATGCTCTTGTTGGCCACCGGCTGGCCTTCATGAAAAATTACAAATTTTTCAGATGTTTTCTCCCCAGCAAGAAGCAGCTCCAGCCACAATGGCAGCTTTTCTCCACATGCTTCTCTCTTATATAATCATCTGGCTTTCAAATTCTTTCTTCTTGGTAATATTATCTACCTTTCTTCACATTTCAGTAAGCACAGCTAAAATTCCATCCCTTTACACTCAGGATTTCTGTGAGTTGAAGACAATATTGCAAGACATTTCTTGTCCTGATCTCACCAGTTGAAAATCCTGTGTAAAGGCAAAGCCAGTGGACTCAATTAACCATGAGATTTGACTTCTGTGGGTTAAATAATGATTTTTTTCTAACTCTCCTCTGACCTTGGCCAGCATTCCAAGTTTGACTGCATCCTGCTCATTTGCTGCAAGAGGTGGTTTGAGTTTCTCTAGCTAGCTGATAGTTTTTTAGAATTCAAATCATATTTCGATCTCAGAGACTATTTAAAGAAGTTTGGAAGAAAGCAGCCTTCTAGCTTTGGGGAATGTGCTTCTTAACTCTGTGCTTTTGACTTTTCATTATTTCTTGTTTTCTTGACAATAATACTATCAATGCCAAGTTAAAGGGAATTCCCTAGCTGAACTTGTTTTTTTCATAGACCTCTTATCTGTCTGAACATTCATCTGCCCAGAGCTTAGATCCTGCCTTAAAGTTTTATAGCATTTGTTTATGTCAGATAATGAGTTTTGTTGAATATTCTTCTTCTTCTTCTTTGTTAAAGAAGACGGATTTTCATGTATAGCACTTGAATTTATGAGATAGAGAGTTTTTATTTTTTTTTAAATTATTCCTTTTCTCTGTTAAAAAAGACAGATTTTCATGTAAACTCCATAACACTGTTCGTATCAGAGTCCTATTGTAGCTGCAGAGTTAACCTGGGATTCAGGGCTGAAATCAAAAGTGGTAAAAGAAAAGGACTCTAATGCAGAGGTACAGCACAGCAGCTGTTCCTCCACCATGGGTTTAATGTCAAGTTGCACCCCAGATTTTTTTCAGTCTGCCCATTTTCCACAAAAGACATCAGTAACATTACGGCATTTAGAGCACTCTTTCACGTCATTTTGGGTATAGATACCATAGTAACTTACATGCCCTGTGAATTCAGTCAGCTCTGGATTGATCTTTTTTGGATCTATATGAAATGAAACAGAGTCTTCTTGATGATCAGAAGAGTGGAACATTTGTCTTTCTTACACAGTGGGGACATTTTTTTTTAACCTTTTGAAAGTCAATAGCATATAATAAAGCCATTTGTCTTAGCATGTGCCACTGACTGTGGCAGGACTCTCCAGACCTTCACAGTTTGGAAGCAATGCACAGTTTTACCCAAAATAAACAAATTAAGTGGGCTACATCTGCTGGTCCATAATAGTCTGTTGCTAGCCACAATCCCTGACACTAATATCTCTTGGATGCCAGCTGCTCCTTACTACTCCTGCTTTATCACCTGCATACAAAACAAATGGTGCTTTTCTGTTACACCATTTTATCCTTCAGAGTGTAAAACTTCAGAAAAGAAACACAAGTAAGGCATCTGTCTTTGAATTTTAGGGAAATGCTTTAACACATCAAAACACATCACACTCTGCATATTGTGCTAAGCCCTTTTAACAGCAAGTGGAAGATGTGATAGAATTAAGTTTGCGCCTGCTGCCCTCTGTCACAGTTTGGCTGCTAAAACAAAAGCTTCTCCCATCACTACACTTAATCTTTGCTAATGATGTCAGTCACCTCAGGGGGCAAACATAGATTGTGTTGAGAGTGTTACTGCCTGGCTCACAGTTTCTGAACACTCTCTGCTCTATCCAGCCAGAATATGATGAGACTCCTAGACCTTTTACAAATATTTTACTTAAGCCACAGAGTCATACTGAAAGGGCATTCATAATAAATTTATTTACTCATTTTCTTAAGCTACATCAAATAATTCAAGAAAATAACAATTTAAACAACTTGTCTTTGTATCACACAGCTTCTTTGCTGATGTAAATTGGTTTAGTTCTATTTTCTTCAGTAGAGTTATACTAATTTGTATTTTTGGAGAATCTGTCCACATCTCCTTATTGTGCTAAGGTTATCTATGTTGTTGAATGTCATCTGCTGCAAAGAACTTTTGCTGTGTAATGAAGTCAGCTCAGAGACAACTTGTTAGATCATATTATTCCCAACTGTTTTGGTAAAATAGAATCAGAAACGCAGAAACCATCTCTCTTTCAGGAAGGTGAAAGAGCAATACAGAAGAGCAGAGACATACAATTACATCTAGTGGATGTCATCCTTCTTAAATTATGTGTTTTGCTGGAATGTGCTTTTAAAATGAGTGATACATCTTTGCATATTTTAGAAATAACTGACAATTTCTTATTTGTTTCCCTCTCCCTCAATATTGTATTGGAAAAAAATTTAAAAAAAATATTAAAAATACTTACTAAGAAGGAGTACTAGTAAAATTTCACTAATACAGAAAGCATGGGTATTTTCAGCTTTATTTCTTAACCTAAAACTTAGGTTTCTGTATTTTAACTCTGTACAATAATAGTAGTTAATTGCTGTTGCTCACCAGCTCAATGAAAAGGTGGAATTTCGAAGTCATGTGCACAAACAGTGTGTTCTAGTACAGGGTTTTTTTGATAAGAGAGACTACAGTTCAATTTTGTATGAAATAAAGTCAAGAATCTCAACTTACCTTCATGGACAATTTTGCAAGCAGACACAAATGACAAAAATATCAATTATGTGTACAATACAAAGGGGGGAAGAAAACTGACCTCCTGTTTTTCCTGTCTCTGGATAATGTTTTCAAGAGGGTATGAAGGTAAGTGGAGTCATTGGGGTCATCTGAAGGAATGGGTGGAAAACCCATCATCTCAGGTGTATGAATCTCCAATTTTCATTTCTTCAACTCTGTTATACTGATTTCTGGCCTTGCTTGAGTCTCATCACCCAAAGCAGAAGGGTCTTTCAGAGTTTCATGGACTCAATTTGCCATTAGTTGGTATCTTCAAAGCAGCATAAATATACACACTGTGGAATGGTTCCTTCAGAAATAAGTCAACAACAAGAAAAGGTAATGAGAGAGTTTTGTACAGACTATCAAAACCACGTGAGAAACAGCAGCATTTAAACCTGAGCATTGCTTTGTGTCTCAGTTTCAGGTTCCTTTGTCCTCTGTTATTTCTGTGATCAATACTGAATTAGTATCAGAAAATTTGAGGCTATCAGATAACTCTGATTCCAGGACCCAGCCCCACAGAGCCATTATAGTTAAACAGAGACTACTTCAGTTTGCTGTAAGGAACACAGCTCTTTCAATTTATTACTTTTCTGTAGGTGAGAAATGTCTTTCTTTTTACCTGATCTCATCTGGCCATCCCAGCTGCTCTGATGGGTTCTCTGCTTCTCACTACTTGGATGGTTCAGCTGTAACCCTACAGACTGAAGAAAGTTAAAATCTTTCTTAGTTCACTTTAAAATAATCATGCATAAACATCAATGTTCCCACAGTATAAGAGCCAAGGTAATCAAAGTTTGAAGGGGCCTTTAAAGGTGTCTATACATTTCACCACTCATAAATTAAACTCTCAAATGACTGTGGCTCATCTATCAAGTGTGTTAGTGTCTCGTTCAAAAAGACATCCCTTTTTTCTGCAAGGAAACCCCTTTCTTCTCCAGCAAACCCCTATTTTTCTTGACAAATCAAGGGCTAGGCCTGAAAGGAGCAAATGTCCCTCGTTTAAGTGCCATATCCTCTTGTGAACCCTACTCAATTTGGTTCTTGTCCCTCGTAAAGAAATCTTGAGTTCTTCCCAGTAGTGCCAGTGCTCAGAGCCTAAAGGCACATCTTTAACAGGACTGCAGGGAAGATGTGAAAAGCCTCACAGCTACAAAGCAGCAGATTTGGTGTTTGAAGGGAGAAGCACAACGAGTCCAACGTTTGTTAGCAAGTGAAGAGGCAATATTTTCCATCCATCCTCCTGCCTGAGGGAAAGATGCTGTCATCTGGCACATGTTTACAGGGCATGAAATAACAACTCGGCTGTGACATTTCAGGTCAGATCCCTTCTGCTGCTGAGCTTTGAAGAGGTTGGGGGAAAGGTGGGAGTGCTGCATGTATATATGGATGTGGGGGTTATTTTCTCCCATTTGATATAACTGTACTAACACCTACTGAAAGGAAAACAGAATTCTTTCTGCCACTTGAATGACAAAGCTGCCAAAAGAGTGATGAATATTTCTTTCAAGGATGATAAAGTAATCTATCAGTGCTGGTCACCACTGAGTCTCTGAGAAACCTTCAAATGCAATTTTTTCTCTGTGTGGGGTTGTACTTATTTTGATTTTCAATGAATTGCATCAGTGTGAAACCACCCAAAGAGGACACACAAGGAAAGAAAAAGACTTAACTGGTATATTTCTGAGGGACTGTGTAGTTCAATATTGTGCTCTGAGCTGCATTAAGAGTTCAGCTCATCCCTTTCACGGGGAGCAGGACAGCTCTGGAGGGATAGCAAGTTTGTCTAAGCTATATACAGGCCAATGAAATTGTAAAGACTGATTGGTATGAAGTCTTTGACATGGGTGAGATAGAGTAAACCACCACTCACAGTGATACTGTATACTGGCATTTATTTAAGATTAGAGCTTTTACCTTTCTTGATTATCTCACACATACACTCAAATGCTTATTGTCCCCCAGCACTGCATTCACCAGGTCTCAACTTCCCTTCCACACTGGGAGGTGGCATTACCAGCTCAGGTTGCTGACTGTCCCTCAGCATTTATCTTCCTGATCTCCATGATCTTCTCCACATCTGACATCTTTTCTCCAGCAGGATCTTCAATCTCTTTCTGGGCTGTCTTCCTCCTTCTTAAACCACTTCTTTTTTTGAAGTGTCCTCTTTTTCCAGTCCTCTAGGTCCTCTGCTTTCCCAGCTTAAACAGTTGACATTCAGAGCAGAATAAGATGGATGAAAAGCAAAAACATTCAGTCTTGGCCCTTCACCCCTTCACACTTCCAATTATCTACTGCCAGTTGGCAATCACTCTGTAAACTGGTTTTTTGCCTATAACAGTTTCAGTTGGTGAAAATCAAACTCTTTTTTAGAGTCAGGAGAGCTGTCCGAATATTTGCCACTTGAGAATCTGGACCTTACATACCTTGCCTGAATTCTACAGCTGGGAAAAGGGAACTTGAACATTTTCAGGCATCTTTGTTTAGCGCAAATAGGTGCTAGAGGTAGAAAAGTCCTTTTCTTACTTGATTGAATATTTCTGTTGCTGCTTCACAACAGGAACATTATTTTTCTCATTAAAATCTTGTGTATAATATTTGAGCATCATGTAAAGCCTTCATATAAAGAAGATTTACTGCATTTTCTCTTCATTTTACTTGTTCAGCTCAAGTCCTGTGTGATTACTTTAATGCAGGGGTTTGCCACAGAGGGCAATTTGAAATGCAATACTTGCTACTCTCTTAGCAATGAGACTACCTCAATGAATCACAAGCTGTCCCATTTCATACTGATGTAAAAAGCAACAGTAAAGTGAGAGCAGAGACTGAAAGATAGGGAAAACTTCCCAAGTAACCTTGTCATATATGTATATATATATAAAGTACATCTGTGACATGTATGTATACTTTGCTTGCTTCTATATTCATTTCCTATATGCTCAGCTTCTGTTCTTTCTGATGTCTCCCCCTTTATAACATTTCTTTTCTGTGTTTCAATGGCAGAATGATTTTTGAGTTTAATATTTGCATACCTGGTCTTAAATTTCAGCAAGTTTTGTTTCTTACTGCCTACCTACACTTGTTCCTCAGGCACTTTCACAGATTTGGTAGAAATCATTATGATGAGCCTTTGGGGGTCCTTGCCTTATAATGCATATCAGTAGTCAAATGAAATTCTTGGGAAAATAATTTTGGGAAATTGTGAGACAATAGTGTTTTAAAGACACCTCTGTGCATGTGTGCAGACAGACCTGAATTCCACCACCCATATTCTGGGCTACATGCATGCTCTTTGGTCCAAGATATTTAGAACCATCTTAGGATTTGTGCCTGATATGTCTGCCATTCTAGTGTATTGCCTACCTTGACAACCTTCAGGTGAGAGCAGGCTCAGCTGCGCAGCATAGGCTAAAAATCTCTGAGTGCCTCTGTCTGTTCAGAGTCCAAAAACAATCAAAGATCTACCATTTTGGAAGGATGTGAGCCAAAGTTTTAAGTTGATCTATGGTTATGGAATTTCTGTCTCCCCTTTTGGGAATGCTTTGTCCCTAAGATACCACACAGGGTAACAGAGGCGCAGAAGGCATTTGATGGAATGCAGGAGGAAGCTGCTGGCATGCTGGGCATCAGGTTGTAGATTTCCCTTTGCAGAGGGACACAGGTGACAAGAAATGGGAATTTATTTGGAAACTCTTTTCTTCTCCTTCTTGTGCAATGGGTAGGGAAAATAAATATACTGAGGCAGGGAGGCTCATCAGCTTCTCTTTGGATGGCAGCTTAATGAAAGGCTAGACCTGGGAGCTTTTAGCTGAGCTGGTATGGTAAAGTAAGGAAGGCAAACTGCAGTGTCTATTTGTAGTATAAACCTTCCATGGTTCTGAAGCACTGTAGAGAGCAAAAAGGCAGCCCTCAACATCTAGAATTAACCTTTTTTCACATTTCTGAGGGCAATTCTTTTGTTTTACTTGGTGCTTCTACTGTGTCCCCTGAAACGGGGAACAGCTCTGACGCTGTCTCATCCTTAGGGTGGCAGGAATTGCTCAGGAGTTGCTTTATCTATTGGTAAATAAAGTAAAGAAACACAGCATCTGGATTGAACATCTGGTAATATCGATTTACTGTCTCTGCTGAACTGTGTTGAAGAGCAAGAAAGTGCTGCCTCCAAAGACTACTCAATGTCAGAACTTCTGGTTGGGGGTAACATCCCTGCTCTTTTTCCACCGTGGGCAAACCTTCCATTATCACTTTTTTAGCCTCTAAATCAGCTGCCTAGACATTGAGATTCAGAGGTTTGGAGTTGTAACTTTGGAATGAGTCCAATTGTAAACATAACACTGGCAAGTCCACCACTAAACCATCTCCCTAAGTTCCTTTTAAATACCTCCAGGGATGGTGACTTAACCACTTCTCTGGGCAGCCTTTTACAGTGCTTGACAGCCCTTTCTGTGAAGATGTGTTTCCTAATATGCAATCTTAATCTCCCCTGGAACGACTTTGGACCATTTCATCTTGACCTATCACTTGTTACCTGGGAGAAGAGACCAACCCTCACATGTCTACAACCTCCTTTCAGATAGTTTTAGAGAGTGATAAGGTCTCCCCTGAGCCTCCTCTTCTCCAGGTTAAACATCCCCAGCTCCCTCAGCTGCTCCTCACATGACTTGTGCTCCAGACCTTTCATAAACTTTTTTGCTCTTCTTTGGAGAGAAAGCGTGTGGAATTTGAAATGTTCAGTAGCAGCAAGGAGATGGCTTTTGGCTCTTACCAGAGAGATATTCTGTAGTACAGCTCTCCTCTCTGTCCTGCTGTGGCACAGGGGCCATCCTGCAGCACTCTGGCTTGTCACTGCTGTCACCTGTTGCACCCTTGGGCTTTGGGAGGGTTTGCTGCTCTGCCTCCTGACCTGTGAGCATGTGTGATCTGAGATGATCACAGCCTGCAAAAATACAGCCACAGGCAGAAAGAGGTTTTTAGCAGCTCTGACTGCTCTGAACTAGAGATGGGCAGATGATGAATCAATGCAAGTGGAGAGGCGCTGTGGGAGTAACAAAGCTCTGAGTGCAGTCAGGGGCTGCTGCTCTGGCTTGGTTTCTGACTTATGTCAGCTGGCTACAGCTAAGGTCGAAGTACTGTTCACACAGACAGAAAAACAAGTATTGTCAAAAGACATGTCCAAAAGATACTTTCTGGGGAAAAAAAAAAAAAAAAAAAAAAAAAAAAAAAAAAAAAAAAAAAAAAAAGTTGGAGGATTAGAAGCTTTGCCTAGAGATGGTCTGAAGCTTCTGTCCTACCCTCCTCTCTGGAGCCCGAGTAGCTGGCTGGACATGGAAAGGGGAGATGAAAAAGAGATCAGCTGCATCTCAAGGCCACAGCTCAGCTTGCCCTCATGCTCTTAAATTTACAGGAAATCTCTGTACCAGCTCTGCTGCTGCTTCTTGGAGTCAAAACAGACAGCTCTGAATATCACCATTAATGTGTTTCAGGCAGGAAGTCAAGGAAATTACATGCAGAAATGCAGAAAATGCCTAAAGAGTGTCAGTAGAGGTGAGAAGAGAAGCCAGTGCTCGTTGAGTCTAAACCTAGCACAGACCCATGCAGCCATGTTAGCACTGGCCCAACAATTCCTCCTACCAAGGGTCTTGCTCCTGTCACCTGTGACTAACAGCACCTTGGAGGCTGGAATCTCACTGGTGTGTGAGGGCTGCAAAGTTCTGTGCTGCAGAATAAAGTAGTGATAAATGTGTGATGGATCCCTCAGCTGTGCTGTTTGTGGCTATTATTAGGGGAGGATAAAAAAAGAAAGTTCAAGGCAAGATGCTAAAGCATCATATTTTATCCTTTTCCATACTTCCATGGAGAAAGCCCTCAGACTATAACTCTCAAGGGGATGAAGCTCCTCCCACAAAATTAAGATATTGGTAGTCATTCATATGTAATTTTAAAGCTGTGTTTAAATCACAAGGAAGAATTATTACCTTGTTTCTTGAAGAAACACACACACATGTGTCAGTAAAACCCAGCTGTTTATAAATCACATTGTGAAGATAACCTGTACCCATTGCATACTGGATATAAGAGGGCAACGCAGTTACAGAGCAATAAACCATACCAGAGTTGGTTCTGGTATTCCTGTCCAGGGATGAGCTTGGAAACCTGCCTTTTCATTAGCTGTGGTTCTTGCTGTAGAGACTTATGACTTCAACTGGAGGTGTCTGACTTTGTCCCCACTGATGGCTTAGGATGACAGTCATCTTATGGTGAAGATTCACCTCTAAAGAGAAGTGATAGAGAGTTTATTCCCATTGAAAAATGCTAATTTTTATATGCGAAGCACTTCACTGAAATAGCTACCTGTAATTCAGAACTGAAAAATATTCAAAAAAAATGAAATAAAATGTGAAAACGAGGTCAAAACATTCTATTTGTGGTATTTAAAGCAGAATGAGTTATCTTTCATTTCTTTTTGGGTTTTATTTAGTTATTTATTTATTTATGCATTCTAATAAGCAAACCAAGTCTGAATGGAAAGTATGACCTATGTCAAATGGAAAGTCTCCTTCCTCTAGATTTTTCTACCGCAGTTGAAGTGCCAAGACTTTTTATATGTTTTGGCTTGTAAACTGAAATCTTTAAAAATCACCCTAAAGTAATTTTAAAAAAAGTCACAATAGTCACCAGAACTTGGACTTGAAAGTATGATTGCTACAGGGGTGCAGGTTTTTTTCTCTCTTTTAATCAGACTTCAGGACAGAATAACTTTCTAGGTTTTTTATTTTCCACATATTTGTGCTCTCCTACCAGCTGAGTGTCTGGAGCAGTAGGGAAAATGAATATCTTCTTTCATGTAGTTAACCATCTGTATGTAGTACAGAGAACCGCAATTTTCCAGAGAACAATGCTGCATAGCATTTATTTTAAAATAAGAAGTTCACCTGTTCCTTTGCAAGATTAAAAAAAATCATTCAATCCTATAGAAATGAACCCTTTCATTCATAGTATGAATACCAGCAAAATTCATTCCATCACAATATTGTGCTGACAGCCTTGCTTGGGTCATCATGACACTGGTGATTATTTTATTTGCTTAGAGAAGAAACCTTTTGCCAAGATCCAGGTTTTAGTTTGGTAGTTAGGAGGTGTATTTTCAGACAGGTAAGAGAAGTCAGGCTGAAAAACAGGAAGAAAAAACTCTCTTCAAGCAACAACTTATTAACAGGGAGAGCATCCTAGGTGGGAGGGTTATTGCAGAACACTCTGTGGACACAGAGACACAGTTGCCGCTATTACCTTGTTCCCAAGTGACTGGAATAGAAAAGTGCCATTTTCTGTCTGAGGCAGCACTCATCTAAAACAGCAGTGGTACAGCACCATAGATCATAAAATAATTTGCAAACACTAAACCACTAAACATGTAAGTGCAAACAATGTTTTGTCCTAGCTTTCTCTGTGTGCAAACTAGGGAGCCAACGAGCCTGTGTCCAAAGTAACTCTGTGCTACAGCTCATTAAAGCCATTTTCAGAGGTGCTGGACTTGTTGCTCTGAATGACAGGACCGCAGAAGAAGAACCAGGAAAGATCTTTTTTAGCCATTAACAGCAAAAGACCAATGATTGGCACTGAATTGCTCTGAGGCGAAGCAGTAGTGATATTCACCTGTGGCTGTGGCAGGATGCCTGACTGGACTGCTGTAATCCTGCCTGCAGAGGATCAGGAGTGTTCAGGAAGACACAGTTGTTGATGCAGTGTGAGTAGTCAGTCCTCAAAACTATTTGAAATCAGAATGACTGCACCGGGGCTTGGACAAAAAAGTGAACTTCCAGAAAGCGATGTCAGAGCTATGTAGATAGGGATATACCTAGGAGGAGTATAGGACTGTGGAGGTAGCTGTTTCGAGGCAAGCCACAGGATGAGGTAGGGTTGTCCTAGGAAAGCACTGTCAAGTCCACGTGGCTGAGCCAGGAATAGAATGCAAGTCTTCTTAGTTAAAATTCAGTGCTTTAGTCCCCAAACCACATTTCTAGGCCAGAAAAAAGGCAGTGTCTAGCCCAGATGTATAAACACCTTGGAAACGCAGAAAATGTCTAAATTACATCTACCTATAAGCAACCCCTGCTCATTTAAATAAAGAAACTCAGTATTTACAGTCTAATTTCTTAAACACTAGGCTAACACATAGAACAAAAGTGATATGCTGTGTGTCACCCTTTGAATAGGATAGTTTCCTGATCATTTGTTTTTGTCTGAAGGATGATTTCTGAATCTTGTAACTGTCTCAATCACATGGTCAGTATTTAATGCCTGTACATTACGTAAAAGCCATCGTATTTCACAATTTAAAAGGAAACTCAGGAAATCTAGGTATTGTGATGAGTATCAGGTCTGCTAAGGAGCTCTGTATATCATATCTCCTTTCATTCAGTTTCTTCCTTTGAAAAGAAAAGGCATTTTTTTACTGATCTGTTTTATAAAGATCTGAAGACTTGAAAATTATTAATAAAAAAAATATACCCCTATCTTTGGCAAAAAAACCCCCACTTGAATAGCTGAGCCTCTAGGTATTGTTCCAACTAGCAATTTACATCTCATTATCTTCTAGAATATTAACTTTTATCACATCACATATTCTCCTTACACTGTTTCCTTTCATACTTACGTTGACTGTAATACAAAATCACAGGAAAAATCTCACTTGTTCAGTTCAAGTTAATTGCGCAGTAGTTGAGGGATTTTGATAAATTGATACTTCACCCCCTTCATCTTTGGACCTGAAAAGGACAGACGAAAGAAAGATGAGATTTTATGCTAATATTTTGCTTTGAACACAAGAAAATATATGTAATTATTTGCTTTGGTTATATGTGATTCTGCTAAGGCAAACCTTAAATTCCTACACTGCTGATGTTTGGGCTCACAAGGGTGATAGCAGCTTTGCCTCAGAATGTGTTGATTCTCCTTCAAATGAAACATGATAGTATACTTGGAGGAAAAGGACGCAGGTTCTCATTCTGACCTCCTCTGGTAGCTGTACAGAGGCACAGCTGTCCATGGAACACGGATTGTGTCTCTATTTCTGGGTTGTATTCATGCACAGGCATGGCCTCCGTCGCATACGGATCGTGCTGTTCACTGAAGCAGCAAGACAGGAAGTGACTGCCTAGATTCCCTCCCCAAAAAGAGCATTTTGATCCCGTGGCCAGCAGCAAAAAATGTTGGTGCTCCTTTCAAATGGATCAGCCTTGTGCCTTTGCAGGAAACTCTGCCAAATCCAACATACTGCTTTGGCTCCACTCAGCAAGATGCTAAGCCCATAGCTGAAGGTGCTGAGGATGGGCTCGCAGGAGCCAGCTTTAGGTTCACTGATAGCTTGTGCTTTCTAAAAGGAAAAGACTGTCAAAATCCCACTTCCCTAATTTTAAGGTCTAGATTCACCTGGCAGAAATCAGAGTAGCTCAGCTGATTCAGAATAATCTTAACAGTTTAGCAAATTGTCCTTATGTGTTTTTTTTTTTTTTTGAAAGCCTATTGTTAAAGGACAAATCCCATTTCTCCTGTTTCTGTTTTTTTAAAATTCCTTCATTCATCTTGATGTAGCCAGATCATTTACAAGCTGCAAGCATCACAATTAGCATGATACCAACATATAAAGAGAGTTTTGATATTAGTAACCCTACTGCCTATGTTTTGCAGATACCTTCTCACCTTTTTATATTTGCAAAGGAATGTGTACATATGTGCATACACAAGTGTAGTAGAGGGCTATTCTTTTATTAAAAGGTTTTTTCATAAAATGTTTTGCCCTGGAAAATCCCTTTCATATGCTAAATAATAGTGCAGAAGCTCACCACAATCCTCTCATTTTTCCCCCTTGATTATCAGAGGCAGCATTTACTCAGAATAGAGAACAATACGTTACCTGTTTTCCCTGTTACATTGCCTCTGAGTCCTTTAAAAATATTTATTAATTAAAGAATAGATGGGGCTAAAGAGAGGTTTGGGTTTTTTTTCCCCAAAACATGTGCAGTCTCTGCACATACATTTACAGATGTAGCATGTCAGACCTGTGCAGCCCAGTCCTTTATTGCTGCAAATTAATGTGACACCAAGAACTGTGTGCCTTGTAAATGACAGTCATGCTTTCAGGAGACGCTGAAAAGTCTTCATGGGCATTAACAAACTAACCAGGGCCCTTCAACAACCTCTGAAAGAAAGACAATCATTATCACAGCTGGATGAACCACGGCATAGACAAACTGAGCTGTCACTGTCACACCCAGACAACTGCAAACCTCACCTCATGCTACTTTATCCAGCCTGTGAGTTATTCACTGCATTAGTCAATATATCCATTTACCACACTTTCAACTTCCTATTTCAGACCCCTAAATGTTTTCTAGGAGAACAGTGATTCCAGCTGAGCAGATCTGACCTTAATGATTTTCTTTGTTGGTTTCCTTAAAGATGCAAAACAAGCTTAGTGACAACAAACAAAAAGAAGGAACCCTGTGCCAGCTACATGACATATATCCTCCTGTTACAGAGCAAGTCTTAGAAGAGAAAAAAGTATTTGTCTTGATAAAAGACTTCCAAAACCTCCCATGCTTAGTTGCACTTCGTGGCAATATCACTGCTGAGGTAGCTCATTCCTTCTCTCCAGAAGGTACTGCTTTCATGACCTCTATGATAAATGAGTGTGTACAAATTTCAAGCTTCTATTCAGAATGGTATTTTCAAATGTAAGGTTTCCTGTTAAAAGCTAGGCAGTTCATTTTGTCATCTCTGCTTCAACCTCATCAGAAGCAGAAAACTCATTTCTCTCTCTGAAAAAATGTAATTTAAAACAAGAAAAAGAGCAAACCTCTTTGCAAAAAGAGTAATTTTGTTAAACCTGAATGTTAAAATGAAATTCAAAGTTAATTCAGGAATAACTATGATTTCTTTCTATTATTTTTTTTACTGCATAATTGATATGCAGATTGGAGGCACTTCTCGGAAAGTGTCAGTGGGGAGAGGACTAAGGACACCACAGGGGCTTTAGGAAAAAATTCATACCTGGGAAAATGCACAGACATCACTGAACCAAACTCCTGTGGATTTTCAGTTTGTACAAACTCTATTTTCAACAGCCCAGCTTCTCAGTGAGATCTCAAAATGACATAAATAAGAATAGCTCCACTAAAGTTCATGATGGTATCAATAAATTGAGATGTATCTTAGTCTTTGACATTTTACTTGTAACAATAACGCCTCCAACCTCTGAAGAGACAGCATTGAAGTGGTCATTTCTGCAGTGTCTTCAGTAAGCATATATGCAGTTATTTCCTCCATTATTTGCATAATTTTCATTTCATTACCATTACTCTTATCTACATCAAGTGTTTAATTTCCTACATAGAAACACAGAATGGTTAGGATTGGCAGGGATCTTGAAGATCATCTGGTTCTAACCCTCCTGTGATTTTCATTTCTGTAACATTAAGTTTTCCAGTAAGCAAAGTTACAAATACTTACTTCAGGTGACTGTTATCTTTTACTCACCATGAAAATCAGAGGTGGAAAACAGCAATCAATTTTGCGAAGTTCAAATCTGGGCATTCATGATCCTGCACAATTGTGTTGCTGCTGCAACATGGGTATCTTTCTGCAAGTCTTCATATCTGAGTTGAAACTCCTTTTTTTCTCTCACTTTCCTGAATATTTTGGGACTCATATACTCCTTGATTTGACCTATTTTTTTTTTTATTTATTTTTTTAAGCTAGAGTACTTTGCTTAGGTTTCTGTAAAACAGGCAGCCACACCATAACCTGTTTGCTTTTTGTGTTAGATATTTAAAAAGGATGAGATGGAAGAGTACTTCTATTCAGAAAGACATTTGTGATTTTGATGCAAAGTATTTTTGGATTAACAGGATACAGGATAAAGACCCAGAAGACATTAATATAAGGTCTGTTTTTCCAATTGACTGTGTTCAGTCAGTCCATTTGATAATCAATTTTACCTTAATTTTCTTTTTTATACACTATCATCGCATGAATTCACATGTGATGATAGTGTATAATACACAATTGGTTGGTGTAGAAATTGTCCCCTAATACAACTATGACACTGCACATAGAGAGACGTTTCCTACATTGGAACATCTTCTCATTTACTGATGAGTAAAAATTTTTTATTATGTTACTACCAAAACCTCCTAGATATATTGGATAGGGATGTGAGGAAAGGAGGGTTCCAAGTCTAATTTATCTACCTTGTAGTGAAGTGCACCTGAGACATGATAAAAGACTTTGTCTAACACTGATCACAGCTCATTATGTTATCTGTTTTATTTCTGATTCCAAGTCCTGAATCATCACCATGCCTATTTCATACAACCTCCTAGAAGAATCAAATGCAGGTGGGAGCACAATTTAAAATAATGAGCCAATCACTGTTAATTTTCCTGCTATTTACTGTAGTAACATTAATTTTGATGAACCCCTCCACTATTAATGGGAATGGCACAAGTGCTCCTATAGCATTTTCACTTGGATTCCATGTTAATTAACTGGGCTGTTAATCTAAAGTGGTACTGCAGGAATAGAATAGAACATGACAGAATGAGAGGAAAAAAAAAAAAGATTTCTTAGTCAATGGGAAGGTATGAGATAAAAAAACCCCAAACCTTCTGTCACTGATTTCTCGGACATGGTGAGGTTTCAGTGCCTCGGACAGAGTCACGGTCCCATAATGGATGCCATTTACTGCTCTGCAATGTGATGATACATGGCTGGATTACCATTTGAACTCATCCCTCTTGTAATGGACATAAATTGCATTTATGCTTGCTTTATAACCCACTTTAGTGCCATCATGGAAAAAAGCCTTAGAATAAATGAGAGCAGACCCACATTTCTTATCCAGTTTTCAAAACATGGACTAACTTGACTTTTCCTTATGGAGTTTGAAGCTTACCAGAGTATCCAAATAAAGCGTGACAAATCCATCTGTGAGAAGCAGAATTTTGTAGCACGAGAGCTCTAAAACTGATACCTCCTCTGATTTCTGTCCGCTGCCCCTAATCACCCTCTTTATGAATTTTCTGTATTGCAAAGGAGCACTATATCACTAACTGAGCCATATCTGTTATACTTTCCTTTTACGAGCCATCCCATGCCCCAGATAATCCCAGATAATTTAGATTCCAGGAAAAAGCACTCTTAACCTCTATTATGTTTTTTTAAACCCATGTTGAGTGGGATAGAGATGGATTAAAAGCAGCACTGTTAATGTGAGTTATAACGTGTGATTTTTTTCTAGTACTCTGGTTGAGATATGCCTCTCTCTCAGATTTTGCTGTTATAACACATTTTCATTGATGTGATCTAAAATTTCCCCCTATTCCATCACTGCACTCCTTCAGACCCACTGCTCCCATGCTCTGGATTCTCCTTCAGGTGCCAAGCCGCAGTACTGAAGGTTCTGAAGGATCAGTACCACCTTGTATGCTGCCACGGTATCACTGTAAACTACACAGCTGGACCCTCTCTTTGCTCTTCACTTTCACAACACCAGAAAAGCCTCTCTGGCACTGCACAAATTGTCCTTCCATGTCTCAAATCCCTGAGTTATTTTGCTTTAGTCTATCTAACACACTCATGTCTCGTCTCCATTCATGTGCCTCCCTCTTCTTTTCTTGCCTGTCTCCAAGCTGTCTGCTTTTTCCCTTTCTTCCTCTGTGTGCATAGCTGACAATGGAAGGAAACAGAAACCCAGGTGTGCACCCACATGCCTTGCTCTGAGTGCCTGTCCTGGCACACTACTGACACTCACAAACATCTCATCCCAGCTGGCTCTGATGGTCAGCACAGATCTGAGCCTGCTGTCCTGTAAAGCAAGTCCTATGCACAAATCCTCTGTTTCTAAAAGAGAAACTTCCACTTAAGAGTACCATTTGAATGCCAGTTTTGGTGAGCTGCTTAACTATTCCTTACAGGTGGTCCATGTGCCACCTTTGTTCAGAGATGTGTTCCATGAGATGTCTGCCTGGAGGGGTTTGGCTCCTGCTTTCTCTTGAATGACTGGAAGTTGAATACGAATACATATGCATAGTTTTAAATCCAAAAGAGTTCATATCACTGATTTTCTGTGTGGTTTCTTAGGTTTGGGAAATAGCTGATTTCAGCTGTGTTCAAACAATGCCCTGTCTTATACAGAAAAATCCAAGTATGTTTAGTGTCTGTCAACACTGACAGTTCTGGTGAAAAAGAGTGATGAACGAGTGAGAGAAAGATATGAAAGCATGATAAGTCTTAGTTAGCTCTGCTAACACATCAGTAGTAAAGAATTATAAAGTTCTTCTCAGTTACAGCCTCTAAGATCACAGACCTTGTCAGTCAAGCTTCTAAAACTCAGGGTTGCTAAACATGTTACAGTATTATGATGATGCAACAGATGGCAGGGAGCAAGACACCAAAGGAATTTGATTATATCCTAGGAAACCATTTTAAAATATGGCAAATGCACATCCAAATCTCATTTCATGTATTCATCCAAGCCTAACAGGAAAATACTCTGTAACAGCTCAGCAAGAACATTAGCGAAACCCCAAAAAATTAAATGTTAGAAACTGCTTTGCCTACCTCTGATAGAAGTTACCACCTATGTGCAAAATAATAGGAGCTTTATAATACATCTGGATTTCTTAAACAGCAAAGGAGGAGCTGCCAAGCACATTAATTATTAGGGAAAAGATATAAAGTTTTTAACTTTAGTGAGAGATAGACTGTAACAACTGAGCTGATTTGTCACTGCTTGAGAGAAGATTTTATTTTAAAGAAACATCTTCTCTAGTTACTGTGGTCTGCCCTCATCACTCCTTACAAATCTTACAGTTTCGCACACCAACTGAGGACATGGTTTAAGTTGTGAATTTTCTGCAAAAGCAGAAGAGCTACATCTACAACAGCCAAAAATCTGCCCCTTTTGCCAGATTGTGCCCCACAATGATATACAGCAGGCTTTTTAACAATGCCAGCTCACAGTTTTACTATGAACGTTGTTTTCACGACTGTCTTCTGCATGGAATTTAATAGTTTGAATTCCATTATTTTATGAGACATTCCCTTTCATCAAATGATTTACCTTAACAGCTTTGATACAGGAGAAAGTTTGATTGCCGCAGCCCGGGGGCGGAGAAGGATATGAGCGACACAAGGGTTCGATGAATTATTGATGATTTATTAATCCCAGGGGAAAAAAGATGGGGGCTCCCCGGACGTGCAGCACCCTTTGGGAACAGAATGTCGCTCCCGCCCCAGGGGATAACAAGGGTTTATATAGGTTTGGGGAAGAAGGGACTAGAAAGAAGGGAGGAGTTACGTAAGTGACAGGGGGTACAACCAATAGAACCCGTACAACCGCAGCGTGCTATAACAATAACCAATAACATAACGAATTGCCTCAGCTGTGCCCGCCTATACTGCGGCACTAGCTATCCAATCGTAGCTAACCATTTCTTGACCAATCAGAAACTTGTATTCCCTGAGGGGAATAAAATCTTAAAATATAAATATGAATATAACTCTTATAATAAATATAAATACATTAAAAACTATTAAAACTGTCCATAAATACTCGGATAAATAACGTCCATGTCCATGGTAATAAATTAAGAGTCCTTTTAATATTTTTTGCAGGCTTCTTTCCAGAGGTAGAAATCATTTCTTTTCTGTGCTTCCGCATTTGATTGTAAGAGGCCCCAAATTAGCAGTCAAATTCATCTAAAGGTATACAGGTCTCAATCTTTAAGATGAAGAAATAGCAACTTAAGCCTTGTTTGTGAATGTCTTTTATTTTTAATCACCGTTTGGTATTACTGCTTCCCATGAGGTCTCTTGGGCTGACTGGAAACTGAGTCAAAGACAGACCAATTAGCCAAAAGGGTTCAAGGATGTCAATGCCAGCATGAGAAATCTGGGATGATCCAATAACAGCAGCCAGCTGTTCCAATGGCAGCACACTGCCCCAGTGTCTGACAGTCCCAAAGACACCAATGTATTCTTGGAGGGGAGCAAACAAGGTCTCCACAGAGAAGTTCCCCAGTAGAGTCAACCCCCTATCTGAGTACCTGAGAACTGCCACCTGGAGTAAGAAGGAAAGTACATTACACTCCCCTCTTTCAGCTTTCTTATTTTGCTGTCCCATAATCAGCTACCAGAAAATGCCCTTTTCTATCAGCATATTATTGCAAAGACATTGTGTAAAGTGCTGGGGAACAGACTGAACATAGATGAGAGCTTATTAATGATAGACTTAACCAAATAATAAGCATGCTTTCTATATTCTCTGAAAGCCAAAAAAGACATATTTTGGGTTCCAATTCCTCTTGCTCATAATGAATTTCTTTTTCACTCTGTGTGGTCTCTGATTCATGGCTGCTTTATACAATGTTAACATATACACTAATTAAAACAGATTTATCAGGTTGAGCTCATGATGACTGAAGGATCCTTTCTCCCTTGGCAAGGTTTGAATATTTGAATAGCTCATTAATGCTTCTGCTCTTTCTCTTTATAAGAGGAGACTGAAAAATTGAAGAAGGGATTTGCTGTGCAGCTTTAGATGAAAAGTTTCTTCATTTGTTTTTAAAGATGTCTAAAGGGGTTAAGCCCTACTCTGATTTACACCAAAGAGCAACTTCTAACCCCTCAGCAAAATAATTCTTCATTTACATTGACAGATACCAATTATTTGCAGGATTTCTTCAATGTAAACAAGAGAAAAATTTATATGAGCTTTTACCTTTAGAAGGTGTAAAATTGGCGGAGCTCTTCTGTGTGAATCAGAAGCTACCTTAGTTGACTTGATATGTCAAACCATCATAGCCTTAAAATTACAGGAAAATACCCTTATTTATGCTTATGCACCTGGGGATTTGACCCTTCAGTTAAAAAAAAAGCCCTCCAGGACTTAATTTCACTCTTATTCTGCCACAGTTAACACCTCCTCCCTCTCCCAGAGTTACTCCAGATTTATTTTTCCACAAGTCAGATTCCTGCATCTTCAGAACTGAAGGAGTGCCCACAGAATAGTTACAAGATTCAAAGGAATTTAATATATCAAAAAATATACAAACATATTTTTAAAATACCTCCTATCAGTGTTAATCTTGGGTGCTTGGCTGGACTATTATCTCAGAAAGATTATAACCCTGAGAGTTTTTAGTGCCCACTGTGTCTTCCTTTTTTATTTTTTCCAAAGTACTTGAAAGATCCCGCTGAGCCAATTACACACAGTATCACTTAATAATGTCCTCTTCCTGGCACATCATTGTTTTCCTTTATGTTTATTTCAAAAGGTTAAATTAAACGGTAGAGATAAATCCACATTATGAATCATAAGAAGATACCACATGCTACTGAGAACGTCCAGAATTTTGATGGGGAGGATTTAGTCAACCAGGTGCCCTAGGGAAGTCAGTGCCAGAGAAACCCAGGATTATTAAAGTAAAAGGAAGGCAGGGTGCGTGAACTTTGGTGTTTACAAGTTAATTTTTTCCTGCACTAGAAGCCTGATGCCAAACACCTTCTTGCTTTCTGACTGTGACAGTTCCATCTGTGACCCTGTACCCCACGGCAAATGAACTGGTTGCTGAAAAAAGTGGAGAAAGCCCCAGTGGTTGGGAATCTTAAGGAAAAGATTAGTTTGTCACCATTCAGAACTGATTTAGGCACTGACCCTCCTTTCAGCAAGGTGATCCTTGGAAAACCCTCCAGCTCTGTGATTATCTGAAGTTCTGCAACAGAACAGAGTCTCAGTGATTGGGAGACAGAGAGTGCTGCTCCATGGGAATAGCAACAGTGGCCGTCTGAATGCTACCATTAAATCCCATGACCTGGTGCAAAACCTCTCCTGAATGAAAACTTGGTAGAGATCCTCTTGACTGTGTAGGACTGTAATGAAGACTGGATTTTTCAGGGCATCAGTGCCCAATTACAAGAACGTGATTGCATGGCTCAATTTCCCTCTTCCTTCTAACCAACGTATGAAGTGGTTTGTCCTCTGACTTCAACCTACTGACATTAACTTGCCATATAAATTCAACCAGATCCAGTGAATAAATAGGGCCAAGCATAAATCAACACAGTCATCAATAGCCCTACACTAATATGTACTAACATAGCTTAGGGATTATTCCCTTTCACCTCTTATCTTGAGCTTTATCATCACTGTGAGCTATGAAGCAATGACCACATCTCACACCAGAAGTAGTTGCATCTCAGTAATGAGTGAAATATTCTTCATAGAGCCTTTGAGTAAGTACATAAAACACCTTATGAGCCTTCCAAATATAAAAGGCAATATAAAAGGATATAGTAATACAACCGCATAAATATTAAGGGAAAACTGACATTTCTCTTTTGTAAAAGCAATATCCATTGCTGCTCAATATTTTCTAGAAGATACAGAAAGATAAAACCTACATGTCCACATTTTATGGCTATATTCTTGCCTATAGAAAATGACTTGCTGTTTGCTCACCCTCCTCATTATCTCCTCTCTGCCCTGTAAATCATAAAAAGCAGTAGGGCTTGTAAAACTCTTGAAGTACAGGAATCCCTGAAATTTTTGTCAAAAAAAGATCAGGAAGGAGATATTTATTCTGAGGAGTAAGTGATGAGAAATGAAAGGAAAACCCTCAACTTTTTATGCTGCAAAAAAGAACAGAGTGCTGAATATTAGAAATAGTCAGCAGCAATGAATGTCAAACATAGCAGGCAATTAACTGTATCCAAGAGTGTGAGTAGTAGCCAGTGAGTTACACAGGTCATCTGCATCACTTCAGTCCTTCATTTCCTATTGTCAGCTTTCCCATTGTACACGAAACCTGAAACTGGAGAATTCTGTGGACAAAAAATCTGAACAAAACAAAACACAAAAAACCAAAACCAAACCAAACCAAAACAAACAAAACAAAGCAAAAGAAAAAAAACAACCAATCAAACAAAAAAACACCAAAAAACCCCCCCAAAAACCCCAAGAAACTAAACCAAAACAAAAAAAAAGTAGCCAAAGTCGGGGTTTCCCTGCAATAGGAATAAAGCCAATTTGCCAGACTGGTATGAACTGATGTATTGCCTAACATAAATTGGTATTGCCTGTCACTTCAGAAGTCTCCACTGAAATTGCAACAAAATGGCTATCTGGTCCCACTTTCACCCTCAGTGACAATTCATTAAAATTACCAGCACTTCAATTTCCAGCTTCCTTTTTTGACAGTACTGTATCATGAGAAAGATTCCTATAATACGGAAAGAGATGTGGGGTCATGACACTTAACTGTAAGCATGTGCACAAACTGGTTTTGATTTCCAGATCTGAACCAGGGTTTAAATCAAATAATCTAGTTTAAAGTCCTGTGGAAGATGAACAACCAGTCAAGGCAGTGATGAATTATCTGAATCAGCCATTATTCAAGACTGTATCCTTCCATAGTGACATATCCACCAGTGGAGATGCACGGGACTAAACTGCACGTTCCCACTGATTTTGGAAAGGACAGCAGGGAAGAGAAGAGGGAGCTCAAGGCAGCAACATCACAACCACCTCCAGCTGGGATGTTGCATGGTCACACGCTCATTGCTGCATAAACCACTACAATACAAGCTCAGGAGGTGAGTATTCAGCTGTACCATATGGATGGAGAAGGTGCAGCCCCTCCAGCTTTGGGACTGCTCTGGAATCCTTGCTTGAGCAGGGGTACAGGGCCCTGAGAGAGGAATGTTACATCCAGGTCTGGAAGCAGAGATGCTGCAGGAAGTAGCTACTAAAATTAAACACACATGAGAGACTGTCTCAGAGTTTCTCAAAAACTTAGCCAAAACCTTTTTCCTGGGAATAAGCAGTCAGGGCTGGACTGCTTCTGCCACTAGGTATGAGTGAGGAACCGAAGAGACTTGCTGTTGCTGCATCCATAAGGATGGACATTTGTATTTCAAAGGAGGAATGTCTGTCTTTTTCTGTGTTTCTTTCTCAGAAGGGGAGGCTATCAGCACAGCCCAACTTCTCCCCTGGCACCTCTAACCTGGGCTTTAAGGTTTTAATGTATGCAGAAGGGGGAACTGCCATTTTGCTATCTCAGCCGTGTACCATGCCAGGCCACTGCCTGCTTTGTTTGAGCCTGGAGCTGTCTCTGGAGCAGTCCCTCCAGTGATACCAATAAAGCAGAATGTATCGGTTCCTGTGGCTTTGCATACTAACAAGGCTATTATGCCTCCTAAATGACACAGTATGACCCAACTCTTCTCATCTCCTGGGAACTCCTCCTTGGCAAAGAGATCAAATTATTTTATTTACGTGTATAGTAAAAGTCAGGTCAGGTAGTGATTTCTGAGAACCTTGTGAATTTGCTGCATTTTACAAAACCAATCTAAGTTTACAAATTCTTCTCCCTTGGAAGCAATTATTTCTTAGGTTGGATTTTTTTATTTTTTTGTTGTTCAATTCTTTTGTAAAAGGTGTCCTGCTTCTTAAAGTACATTCTGCATCCCCCAGACCTGGATTCTTTAATGCTTAGTTGTGTAACTCTGTTGACTTCTGAAGAATAACTCATCACAGCATATATATCATATTCAATCTATCTGCTTTATATTACACTATTTCTTGCCCCACCAGCACTGTTCTCTCATTTATTTTCTGTGCTGTCTGATTATAATTTATATCAGGCCAGGAATTTCCTGCAATGACTATTGCCCTTTCAAAATCCTCATTTTTAAGTTCCCTAATTGCCCTTTAAAAAAAGCTATTACTAAGCAGCAAAATGGTCATAAGAAGACTTGGCAATCCTAACAAAATCTGATCTATATAAACTCTAATAGAAAGTCATGATAATTTCACACAGTTCCATTCAGATATTTCTGGATTGGAACATTTTGATTTTAAAATTACTCAATCGATATATTTTAATTTTATTGCCTATTACAGATTTTTAAAGATACAATTTGGAGGAAAAAATTTAATGTTTAGCTAGATTCTTTTGTCAGAACTTTATTTCAAAAGAAGTTGGTATGTCTTTTTTCTTTCAGTATATGTATGTGTGTGTGTCCATTTTTTTGGTCCTAGTACACTCTCCTTTCACCAAAAGACCAATCAAAAAACAATTATGTCAAAAATGCTATTTACATCTCTAGCCAGTTACAAAGAAACAAGTAATATGTTCAGGTTCTGTGATTTGCTTGAATTTTATATGCAATTCCAATACTATATGAAGGCCCCACCTCTTGTTTCTCTCACCAACCCCCAATGAAAAAAAGTTACATTGATCCTTACAAAAAAACCCAACCAACCAACCAACCAAACAAAAAACCCCCCACACTAAATTCATAGTAAGTTATACCAAACACAAAAGATAAAATCTTTTCCTAGTGCCCTGTAGTGATTCCTTTCCTCTTCCTATACCCCTCATATTAATTTAGTGAATTCTTGAGTTCCTAAACTTGTGTTGATCTTTCTAAGCTTGGGTCAGTCACAGGAAGACGTCCTTAGTGAGAGAAGGCTTGAACCAGAACAGTCATAATACACTTTGTCCATATTTTAACCCTTGGACTTATCTTAGATTTCTTGAAAAATAAGCAAATCCTAGCTGTTATGCAATATTTGGAGGGCCCTGGGAAGATTCTATTCAGTCTTTTCTGTACTTTAACCATGTTACTTCCACTGGTCTACCTGAAACAACAGGTTCATCTGCCAAGTTCATATGAAGCTGAAGTTGAAACTTCTCAAATATTTCTACAGAGAGGAGGAAATCCCAGCTAAGGCAGCTTTCCCAATCCTTATTTCAATTACACTATTCTCGTGAGGGTTCTACTCTGAGATTAGGAAGAAGAAATTTTAGAGAATGAAGAGCTGATCCTTTCAGGGTTTCTTGATATTCATAACTTACTAACTGAATTAATACTAACCACGAGTAAAAGCTTGAAAATGAACTTTAAAAGCTGCAAATTGGTCCTGTTTGTGCTTAATAATAATTTCCAAAGTAACAGGTGGCTGACTGAGATCTTCAGCTGTCTTAGGAAGTGATAAATTATGTTAATTCTTCTCCAGGTACTGTTGAATTCCCATATTATCCTCAAAAAACATGTCTTTTCCTGTTAGCTAATATTTCATGGGATGTCAGAACATTTATAAAAGGTGTCACGCTGTTGAGTGGCAAATAGCTGAGAATGACAAAAACCATTAATGGTGAAGGATGGTGTCCTAAAATTATTAAATTAAAAGATAAAATAATAACAGAAATAATTGTTTACTAAATTTCCCAGTGAACATAACCAGTGTTATCTTTCCTAATTCAATTTGCCTTCTTGTGGGCACTATTTCCCCATGTCCATTTTTCCTCCAAGTGATTCTGATCAATTCACCACTTTGCAAATAAGGTCCAGTCCTTCTGAGTCATTTTATGCTGCTTCTTTATGCAGGTAAAGGCAAGTCTCTAACCAAACCTTTCATGATTTAAAATTCTTTGAAAATTTTCTTTGAGGAGGCCTACAAGTGAAAATCACATTCACAGACTGTAAAATGAAACTATTAGGGAAGAGATGAGTAGGTGTCTTAAAAAAGATATTATACAGGGATTATTCAAGTAAAAAAGCATCTACCAGGAAACAAACAAATCCCTGACAATTGGTGATTTGATGAAAAAAAACACACTGTCACTTTACAGCTCAGAAGAAATCTGAATTTGTTGATTCTACTCACTTTGCACTTCATAGAAGTATTACAGCTTGTTGGGATCAATAGTAGCAACTCACATACTACCAGTCACAACTGTTATTCCAAGAAGCCATTCATCAAAGGCAGTCATGTTTTTCTTCAGAAGCCCATGCATTAAACAAAGAGAAACATCTCAAATAAAAGTAAAATCCTATGCCAAAGTCAGCATGGTGCAAAGATGTCAGTTGTTTGGAACTGATCACAACACTAAAAAAAACAAGCAAAGAATAAAAGGACTAAAAGGGCAGAACATAGACATGTTTAGAAATTTCAGAAATATCCCTTTCTCAGCAATAGTAGGAAAGATTATTTTATGGTTCCCTGTCCAAGTAGCAGATAGACTTTTTGATGATGTGACTTTGTCCTGACTTTTTTCAGCAATAACAATTTCAAGGGTCTTTGTTACATGACAATTCAAGTCTCTTTTAAAAATTGAAAAATCAACCTGAATCATCTACATAAACTAGACCTCTAAATGTACTATTAATGAATTAAACCATTGTACTCGTTTGGCACTGAGGAAAAGGTGTTGGGGGTAACCAAGATCACATTTAGAAAATCTATTTTCTCATTCTTTTGTTTCTCAGTCACAGGTCTTGCTTCTTCTGATCTTTTTTGGAAGGAATGTCTCTAAGAGTTGAGTTTTACTTTTCTGTGGTAACAGCATCCCCCTGATATGTTGGTGTATAGGGACAGATTCCTCAGATGTGGTGGCTGGCCAACACCAAAGCTAAAGCAGATTTTAATGACCCCACAGAGGACACCCCAATGTGTTATTTCCTACTAAACAGTAAAAATTATGCAGAGCCACTGCCACAGAGGACAGCATTTCTAAGTAAAAAATGTTTATGCAAAACACTTTAATCCAAAAGTTGCAAACTGCTGGGGTAGTTGTGAGTGACTGCATAACTGGAACACATGAGGCCTTTCTACAAAATGACAGATACAATTCTTAATTCTCTAAGGCCTGTCCTGTAGTCCCTGCCTAATATCAGCTAAGCATTTCTCCAATTCCATCCTTCTGTATTTTTTTTGGAAGAAGTTGCTCTTTACTCCATATGTCTAAAGGAAACAGATTTATTATATTGAAAAAAAAATAGTCCTAGGATTTTTAAGATATCACATAATCAAAGAATGGGTATGTTTGGATGGGCCACTGGAGGTCATCTAGTCCAACCTCCCTGGTCAAGCAAGGTCCCCCCAAGCAGGTTACTCAGAATTGTGTCCAGATGGCTTGTGAATGTCTCCAGAGAAAGACTCCCCAACCTCTCTGGGCAGTCTGTTCCAGTGCTCAGTCAGCGTCAAGACGTAGATTTTTGTTTGCTTGTTTGTTTGTTTTTAAAAGGTAGTTTTCACAAACCTATTGTATTAAATCTTTTGCACTTTCCTGTCAGTTCGAGTGGCTACAGCAAAAGGGGCTACTAGACCATGACAGCCAGATCTTAGACATGACAATTAATAGGAGTGGTTCCTGTACTGAACCTACTAATCAGCTGCCAGTTGAGGTAATTTTGCCTGGAAAGATAGCTAGGGATTCAGAGAGAGTATTTCCAGAACTGCACTATTTATCACTCACCTTCCTAATTTCTACAAAAAGTCGTTCAGTTTCAGTGTTCAAAATCTTTATCTTTCTTCTCGTTCAGACAAGCCCAACTTTAAACTGCAAGGTCTCAGCTCTCATTAGAATTTTTTTGGATGGAATTAAAGAGCCCTTTAGGATCTGGTATTTCCTCCCTGCAAAAGTACTTACACAGACAATCAGCACGGTGACCTCCCAATTTGGGGTATGCATTTAAAAGTTTTACTGCTTAATTATTGGAGACAAGCAGCCAGGGATTTCTTTGACTCGGGCAACCTTGTCATGGATCAGAGGCAGTGGTAGTACAGCTGAAAATAGAAGCAAGCCTTCTGGGCTCTGCTTATGTGCACTGATCATAAGCTATCTGACAGATAATATTCACACTTTGCTGGAGTACACAATCACAAGTTTAGTGCATGAGACATAAAATGTTGTGCTACTAATGGAACGTAGTTTCAGGGGGATGGGGAATCCAACCAAGAGGAAACTTAAAAGGAAGTTTGGCAGTTCTGTATTGAATTTGTCCACTGCAAGAAACTTCTGCTCTCATCTCAGGCACTTTACTTAAATTTGCTGTGTTCCACCTAATATTATAGCCCTGACAGCACTGTGTGGGGAGAAGAGTGTGTGACACTTTTATTCACCCTGCTGTAACAGGAATAGCAACTGCACAGCAACTTTAGTCAAAGAGATGTGAAATAGCCTTTATTATCCAAATCTGTGTTACCTGGCTGGATCAAACACCACCCATTCTCAGTATTTGCATCACAAAGTCTGGGTTTCTGAAATATATATAAATATAAATATATATAAATATATAAATATGAGACTTCATTTTTAATTAAAAAAAAGTGTTTCAAACCCTGTGTCAAGAAGATGTGACCCATAATAGCTTAGGGGCCAAAGAATAAAAATAAATAAAGTTTTATAATTTCATTTGCATTTTGCCTTTGAAGCAGTTTTTTTTAGGGATATGGCTGACTGTATCAATCCCCAAGCTAAAAACTCCTGAAATTCACACACAAGCAACAATTGTTTCCCATTACCTGTTACTGCTAAGGTTTTACTCTAAGTAAGGACATGCAATAGTACATCAAATTAGGGGTTTTCAAGTGGGTTTTTTTATGTGTAATGTTAATATTTAAATCTTTCTCCTTTACCCAAGTCCCATAAATTTCCAGTCTTTATTTTCAGACTGGGTTTGGTTTATTCATTGTCTCTATCAAATTCATGTCTTCATGTACGGGACAGTTGATCTGAAAATGCAAATTAAAACAAAACAAAACAAACCATTTAAAAAGTTGGCCATGTATTTTGAAAGAAAATATACCCTTATTAACCGATAGCTATCTATTTTGAGGAGCCCAGTCTGAGATACTGAAAAAGGCAATGGGTTTTGTATGATTTGTTTGCTTTTTTTAACGGTACCCAACAGTGAAAAATAAATTTCTAAAATGCTAAATCATGGATTAGAGAAATATACATATTTTTCATATACATAAATGTTCTATTTAAAAATCACATATTTATTTTTCTATCCAGATTAGACTTTTGAATACCCCATGCTTTTCTAGTTTAACAAACACTACGCTGCATTATGTAACTACTTAAATGTGTCTCTTTAATGGACAAGATTTATTTAAAATAATGACTTCCTGGAGAAAAACAGCTTTAAACAAACTGTGGTACAACTGCTGCTTCTAAATTTCAGCTGAATTGTGCCTCACACTGGATAGTACTGAGTGGCCAGGCAGGAAGGAGTGATGGCCTTCTCCAGCTAGAGCTGGGCACTTTTTCCACTGCCTTCACAGACATTTGTATATCCCAAGTCCTATTTTAGAAAAAGTGTTGAGTAACATCTTACCCATCATCCCTTGTCTGGGTCATGGTTATACCTTTCCCACCCCTAGGCAGAACAGTGACATGTTTTTTAGGAGGATTTTATTATTTCCCAGGTACTGCTTATGGCTGTAGATGCATGTTCACAATGACTGTGGCTCCTGCCTGACCTCTGGATGTGTTTCTATTAGAGACATGCATGCACACAAGTTTGTGCATATGAAAACTGGTTATATTAGATAAGAATTAGGAAGCTCACCGGGTACCAGAACAGCTAATTATCTTAAAATAACCATGAGGAGATCTCGTTGTAGCAGGGCATCCCGCCAGCTGTGTCCCAGCAGGGGCCAGTAGCTCTCTGCTGGGGAGCACCAAGGCCTTTTCTTCTGGGGACTGGAAAGTGCTTTACAAATGATAATTAACTGCAGATTACAGCCATCCCTAGGAGCAGCCAGTTATTAACATCCCTATTCTGAGCTGCTGTTCTGAGTAACAAGAACCAAGTGACTCTGTAAGTTTGATACTGATCATAGAGGGGGCAGAAGCAGGAATGGCCCCGTTGCAGAATAGTCCAACTTGAGAAGGTGATTGCTCAGCTGTGAACTGGTGGTTCTAAAGATGTTTGCTGTTCTCAAAGTGAAATGCACACACTCTAAGAACAGTTAGGAACCGAAAGAGGAAAGATGTTCCTGTTTGCACTCAGCTGCATTGCCAGAGCACCTCAGGGAGTGTCACTCCACACATGTGGGAAGCCTCTGAGGTACTACATTGTCTTTTTCATCTGTGACAGAAACAAAAAAGATCCTCCATCTACTAACATTGTCCAGTGGGTATCTGATAATTTAGAAAGCTGCAGTAGGGTAAACATAAGTTTTGAATACAAAGAAACAGGTTTTGAACCAGGGGAGCAAGTGGACAGTTACTACGTTCCCCTGTAGTGCCACAGCCAGCAGGCAGCTCAGAGCTTTTGTTTCCTGCACTTGGTGCTCTAAGGAAAGGAAGGCATTGCTTGCAAGCACACAGCAGAGGAAAGTAAGGGTAACTCCAGTGTGTGTTTGAAGTTGTCATTAGGTCAAACAGGTAACAGCGAACACCATTTTCCTCGGAATGGTTTGAGTCTCAGGGCACTCAAAGGTATTTTTAACAGGATATTCATCCTACAGATTTTTGTACACATAATATTTTCCCAGTTCAGAAATGGAAAATGTTTGACTTTTTGATCTAGAAGACCTGCTCTCACACTGCCCTTGACAGTCTTGTTAGCTGTACATGAATGGTGAGATTTTTCAGCGCTGGAGCAGACCATGGGGTGAACCTGCCTTGTGCTGCAAACACTGACCATTCATCAGAGCTGAACAGAAATAGAACATTGAAACAGAGCATTGCTGCTGTGATATTTTCCCTCTGATCTCACTTTGATTCATTCTGTGATCAAACAGATGAAGGTATCTTGTTTGTTCTAAAAGAAACACATTAAAAGAGAAAAAAGAAAATATCATAAGATTTAAATATTGATCTTTGCTGTGGTCAGAAAAGTGTGATGTTACAACTTTGTAACTCTAGTTGCCTCTATATTCTGTTCCACAAGAATTTATGTTTCCTAAAAGTACTAGGAATAGTGCAGATTGAAAACCAGTAACTTTTTTCATAACTGGTCCTTGCCATTTCAGAAGATGTTCCAGCACGGAAACTGGGAAATGTAGTAGCCATTAATTCATTCAGATATTCTCTTATTTCCTTGTGAAAGTATAATTTTTATTATTTTTATGAAGATAAGGAGAAGCAAGAGAGATATAGTATGCTATTTCCCCACATGGTTCTTCCACTTCTACAATCTTTCATCTTGCTATTGAAAGCAGAGAAAAAGGGATAGAGAATGTGCAGAGAGAGCATTAAGAAAAAAAAAAAAGAGTTTGAAAGTTTTCAGTCTACAGAAAAAGGCTATTTTGGAGTGGTAAGAAGCTCTAAAAATGTTAAATGAGTGTTTTGAAGTTTGACATTTCAGACTTTGATGTCTATTGCTATAGGGTAAATACTCAATAGATAATACATTGGAAATTTTGTCAAGCATAAATCTTAGATAAGTAAGATGCAAAGGTCATGTATAGATTTAAATAGAAACGTTAGAGACTATTGAAATGGTGATTATTTGAATTTTAGGTTATTATAGCACTGTGACCTACACATGAGAAATTAGGCACAGAGATTTAATATCAGTTTTTAACTGTAAAAATATTACAACTTGCTTAATGAAAGTAGAGGTCAGAGTTAAGGCAGATTGTAGGATATTAAATTAAGAAAACAATCACTGCAAGGTCAATGGGAAAGATCTTTTCTGACTGGAATTGTCTAAAAAGAGGCAGAATGAGAAACTAAGTAAATTAAAAAGAAATGAAAAAGAGTTTATGAAATCCAGTGGGGAAAAAACATAAGGGAAATCATTATGAGCAACCGACTGAGAACTGTGAGCACTTCTGTTCCTGAGCTCAGCCATTGCTTTCCCTGGTGACCACACTCTGAATGTTCTCAAAAAATTGAGGTGCTGGTTATCCTCAGAAATGTGATTATCAGTAATGGGAAAGCATTAAGAAAGGACTACATGTAATGAATAGAAGGAAAGCCTTCCAGATGGTGAAATTAATTAGAAAGTGAAGCATGAATAGGGGGAATTTATAAGAGCCTCGTAGCAAAGGTCACTGAACATAAGACTGAACCAAGCATGGCAGATCTTTGCTGAGGGATTTTTCATGGCCAGCCATGGTTTGCTCTGCTACCCGTGAAGAACCATCTTTTCTTTGGGGGTAAAAATCTATGCAGAGCTGATATCAAGTCTATTTCCATTAACACTTATCAGGTTCCCTAAAGGACCCATTTTCTTTAAGTAACAACATGTAGACAATATAAATCATTTATTCACCACAGCTGATAGGTAAACATAGGTTAAATGCAAAATAACAGAAGGGACTTGAATGCTTGAAACAAATAGCAAGATTTCAACTGCCAGTCATTAGTTTCCAGAAAAATGGGGAGAGGTCAGATGATAGTTTCCTGTAGATCAGCAAAACTCATCTGTGATTTTCCTACAAACACAGGATGTGAACACAGAACACGTTTCATTCATAAACTTACAGATGGTACACATATATGAAGCATGTGAGAAGTATGAGCAAGGCAAGGTGCCATAATATGAATACAGTTCTTTTCTCAGTCTGCAGTTAAGCTCATAATAAGCCTCAGGCCAGCTCTACCTCAAGCCAGAAGGATACCCAAAGTCTTCTGACGGCCAATGACACTGCACTAATGCACTGCATTGTTTACTTTTCAAGGGGTGGAATGGGGATTTACAACAACAAAAGATGTTCATGGATTAAGAAGATATCCATCCCTTTAAGTACTTTGTGTTTACAGGGACTTCTGGGAATGCTTCTGGAGTACAGTGATTTGTTTCCTGAACAAGTAATGCCTTACTCCCCACAAAATAAATTAACTACACCACGAACTTAAAGTGAAGAGTAAATATTTCTCCACAACCAGAAACAAAGATTTTGGGGGAGAATCTAATGATCCTGGGGAAAAAAAAAAATCAATCATTTCAATTTAGTTTCAACATGCACCATCTTTATTGTATATTGATTTTTCTACCTTCACAATCATCCTCACACCAGAAAGCGAGATAGGATGGTGACCCACTTCCCTGCTTTTTTACAAAAATCCATGCTATGCCACATCACAGGAACAAGTGTCATATATACACGGTTGCCAGAGAAACTTTTTAAGTGGAAAAAAAATGGAAGACTTGTTATTTTATTTCTGAGGAAATTTTCTCTTCTGAGCACTGTGTTTCGTCTGCAAGGTGAATAGAGTAGCAATAGGGTTACACTTCGTGGTGAAAGTGCTGGTTCATTCATGACTTTATAGCATGAAGAGGTGACAGAAAATGCAGTGTTTCTCATCCCTGAGAAACTCTCATGAGTAAAACTGGAGGCACAAGTGGATGGATTTTGTCCCACTAAAAAGCTTAAAGAGCTAATCCAGGCATATGCTCATGACCACCAGCATTCAGTATTTTGCTTTTCAAAATGGGAAACTTTTGCAGCCTCTCACTGGACATTCTGCATCCTTTCTCTCCTTTTGCACTTGCTGGGCAGCTCTTTTACTCTTTACTCACCAAAGGGTTTTCGTTACTAAGAGCCATGTTTCTTAATCAGTTTGGAAATTAAGTGAACTGCTTTACACAGCAAGTAAAGAGTTTGAATCCCAAACCATGCTTTCTCCAAAAATCAGGATTGTTCTGAATCTGTGTCATGAATTTGTCCTGCCAATAGTTTCAAGTGATGCAAACTAAATTTTGAAGAAATTCTAATTGGATTGGTGAGAACAGTGTTACTTCATGGACAATATTTTGTGACCAGAGACCATGAGGAAAGGGAAGGCACTAACAGCCAGTAAAACTGTAGGGCAGAAAAGAGAGTTTTAAGGAAGGTGATGGCCAGTAATGCACTAGAAGGATGCAAGGGTGCTCCTCAAAAGCCAATCTGACTGCTCTTAAGCTGTGCCTAGAACTGAGAAGCCAAGCTAAGATGTGATAATAAGAATTGTGCAGAGTGCCTGTGTTTATACGGAAAAACTAAAATTTTTTTCTGCTGCCCATCGTGAAAGCCAAGGGGTAACTCTTCTGGCGTTAAGCAAGTTCTAGCAATAACATAACTCATGGAAGTTAGTTGTGCTACCAGTTATCTATAAGTTCTTTTCAGCTGCAATGCACAGATACAAGATAGATCAGAGTTTCTTTATTTTTTCATCTTTTATACACCAATATTTTTTTTCATTAACTGACTTATGAATTTCTCTGGCTGAGAAGAGTGAAAATGGTAAGAATCAGCTGATCCAACTTGGTCTGGGACACAATTGCCTAAAAACACAGTGCCTGAGTGCATATGCTAATCAACCTGAGTTCATAACAACTTGCCAGGTTTTAATAGTATTTTTGAGGAGTAACTGCAGGACAAAAAAAAAAAAGAAAACAAACAACAGTACAATTCTCTAGCAGGAAATTCTGTACAGAAAGAGTAAATCTGTGCTGTATTTCTGCAGGACTTGGTTACAAGATTTCTTGATGTCACACTGAAAATCAGTTAATCCATTAATTATTTATTTCCATTTAACACAGTGAAAGATTTCCATCAGCCATTTAATAAAACTGCAAGATTAATGATCACACACAAGACTTTGTCAAAGATTTATCTGCTTTATGGTCTTATCAAACTTTTTAAGAGTCTTTCTAAACTCAGTGCTTTCTTCCTGCATGGTTCTGACAGAGGGCACTCTCACTTCTAAGACCCTTATGCCTTGTAAATCACATCTTTTTGGGTGGTACAGTAGAGTCTGCTCAAAATCTCTGACAAACTTTCTCCTAACTAGAACAGCAACACTGCCAAGTTAGAGTTTTCTACCACTATTCCTTTCCTATTACAACACCTTTTGATCATTGAAAGTCAGATGAAGAAGAAATATGAAACCTATCTAAACCTACTGTTTTTTGAGATAGTTATGTTTTAGGGAGCAACAGTATGACTGTTGAAAGCTAAGGTTGGCAATATTAGTTCCTCCAAAGGTGGATGATTAAGGTAAATGTTGCTATAATCTCCATATGAGAGTATGCCAGGATTAGAAAAAGAATAATAAGAACCAAGATGTGAAGATATGTAATGTAACTAATGGCCCAATGCAAGGTAAACTTGAGATTTCTACACTCCTTTCTCTGCGTAGGAAAGTGCAAAATGTTCAAGTTTACTAAAATATTGCAAATTTTTAGTAGTGAAAATTAAAAAAAAAGGTATAGTTGATGATATTTATTATGTGAAGCTTATATGTTTATATCCATTTTTACTTACACAAATAAGTACATAGGAACAGACATTAAATTTGGAGAAGTAGGATAGAACACACTAGACAGACAATAGACATGGCTGCTTTCATGGCTGCTGGGAAGACTTTTCCCTGTAGCTCTGAATCAGTTTGAGGTTGTTAGAGCATAAACACCCAATCTATTTTCAGGGCAAGAATAAAGTCTGGAGGGTGGAAAGAAAACTTAGAAACATGAAAAAATGAAATGAAGTTGACCAAAAGAGAATAAAAGTCTGGGGTAAACTCCAAACTTTCTGTCGCATCAAGCGTATCAGACGCACTTGCCACTAACCTCTGTATCTGTTGCTGCAGATTTTGGAAGCATTAAAGCCTGGGGTAAAATCTCTCAGCAGGATGAACAATCACTGAGCAATTCTCTTTAAGGTTTGCCAGCCAGTCAGATTTGCTTTCAGCAGTGCATACAGGGATCTCTAACTTACCTGTGATTGCTTCTAGCTCTTCAGCTTTGCAGTTTTCCTTTTAGCAGCTGGACCTCTCTCATTTGAATTTCAGCCTAATTAGGCTACAGGATTTTGGCAAGCTCTGTTCATGCCTATTATTGCAAATGGGTCTCAGTGTATTGCAGAACCCTGTACAAGTCAAAGACAGGAATATTTGCTATATTTACTGGAAATTTTACAGGCTTCTATGTGATCTTAAGATTTGCTCAACTAGTAGATCCCCCCTAACCTCTTAGCCTGAAATCTACTGGTCAGCTTTATGCTTCTGGGAGCCTTCTTGAACATCTGGGCAGGAAAGTGGCTCGATAATTTCAAAATATTCACTTTCCAGAGAAAAATCACAATCTGAATGGCTTTAGACACATTCAACATAGCTGAAAATTAGAATCCAGGTGGTGATGGATGATCCATAACATTGACCAAGGTGTACCAGCAGCACCTCCTGCTGACTTTGGATCAGGTTTGCACCAAATTCTCTCTGGACGCTGAACAACACTTAAAGGCAGATAGATAATTGGTATAGCAACAATATGGCAACAGGAAGCCAGTTAGGATGTGTTTTTGATTACTTATTGGAGAAAGTTCTTCCTTGTGAAAAAATCTGTTCCTCAAAACAAAGAAATGCCAGTCAATCAAATGAACATCTAAACACTATTATGTGGTCTTTAATAAAACCCCCCTAATTATAATGCATTCAAAATAAGATGCTGAGATTTACCTAAAGGAGAACCAGATTAAAAAAAAATGGCCTTGAGCTTTACACTAGTAGATTTGAGCTTTATTCATAATAAAGAATCACACTAAGATCCTTTTTCACATGAGTGCAAGTGTTAGCAAAAAAAGAAACCACTCTTTTTCATAATTTGCTACATTCTTTTATTAGTCTTTAATATTATTTTGGTTTTGTAAAACAATCACCTTGTATTTGATCAAGCAAGTGTATAATAAAGTAACTGTATAATATCACAGAGTGTATGCCTTTCCTTAGTAAAATTTTTTTGGGGGGGAGGAGGGTTAGATTTTTATTTTACTTTGTTTTTTTTCTTGTTTTCAAATACTGTGAGTTAACCACAGTAGTCTGAATCAGTCTGTTGGCCTCTTTATCCTATCAAAGATTCCAATACTCCTGTCCCTTAACACCCTGCCTCATTAACCTGCAATATTTACATATAAGTAAACTCATCAATTCATGTAGCTCAAAATACGAATCACATTTTCATGACAAATCATTGAAAGCAAGTATTTATGTATGGTAAGAGAGAATACAGACAAACAACCTCAGAGTACCCGCGAGGGAGAGCTGTTTGGAACAGCTGTAACTTGATTATTAAAGAAGTAAAATTTAATGGGTATAGAAACATAAAAGCCACAAAGGCTAGAGTTTCTTTATGCATAAACAAACATTAGCAGCCTTGATGATAATGAATGGCCTTCCATGACTAATCTGTTCTGTTTAACAGGTGGTATTTCATCAATGGGATAATTTTCTTATTAAAGAAAACAGATATTATCTTAATACATAACTGGTACTTCCATGCATATCTGGCTTAGTAGGCTAAGCAGCAGGGGTGAAATCCTGGCACTATCAATGCAATACACATTTACTTGCAGGGTGAATGAGAATGGCTGTCATGGGCAGCATAAAGGAAAGTTTCCAAGTGGGCAACCTCTTATGTTCCCAGGTAGGTGTTCAGCAGCAGCCTAATCTAGTGATGCAGATGGCCAAGTCTTCATCCAAGAACACTGTCTTTTAACTAGATAGGATTAGAAGAAATACAGAACAAATCTTAAAGTCATTTGCAGTGTAGCACCATCTGTAAATCCAAACTAAAACTCAGAAAGGTTTTGTTGACAAACACAACAAAAAAGAGTCAGTCTCTTTCTCAGAAAGTTTACTGTCTGAATATGGAGGAAAAAATATAATAAAAAATATTTGCAGGTGCAGTAAGTATGTGCAAAACTGAGGCCAGATCTACTGAATGCTCACCTTGCCTTATAACAGCAGAACACTCTTTTCTTAACAATTATACTAAGTGCCGTATTTTGATGGAAATTACTGTATATTATCCAGATTTAGACTCAAAAGCTTTGCAGAACTTAGAGCTAGAGCTCAAATAGTAAGCAGTTTAACCAAAAGGATCACTCATACACCTGTTTACAAGTTTCAGATGCCTCAAAGCAGTTTTCAAAGAAGAGAGGTCTGCTCCTGTGATTACTGATTGTAATAAATATTCACAACTTCTGAAAAGTTTCAGGAGGAAATATTCTTTTCATTTCATGTTGCTTTGCTGGCTGCTCTCTGACAAGCAATAACATCATGCTTGAAAAGCTCAATGATCCCCCAAACGCCTAGATAATCCCATGAGCTAGTTGCAACTGGCAATGTAGTCCTCCCACGGTGGTAGCTGACACTCAAAAAGCTCTTGACAGTCCAGCAGCCAGCACTCAGTGCTCCTGATGCCCAAGTGCCTTCCCCTTTAACACTTTCCCTGTCACACCACCACCCACCCACCCGGCTCTGTTTACAAAGTCTTTTGTTGTAGAAAAATTGGAGTTCTCAGTCTCAACAGTTGCTAATAAAGCCACTTGGATGGACTTGCCAGAACTACCAGTTGCTTCTGTTATCTGTCGCTGAGCTCATTGGTTTTAGCTAATCTTCTGCATTAAAACTGCTGATGAATACCCAGCAGTTGCCAGGGAATGAACATTAGGAAGAAAGCTGAGTAGTTTTATGCCATGTGTTTTAAAATAAGGAGGAACTTGGACAGAGCTATGCATATGTAAGAGAAATCCCTAAGTCTGCAGAGATGGCACATGGGTGCATCGTTCATGTGCCATGGCAGCAGTTTTATCAGAGCCTGCATTTATTCTCCTAAGAGGGAGGTGAAGATACACCTTTTCCCAAGGGTGTTATGAGGAGTGGTGATTCAATTTGACATGAATAGGTAGAATAAAATCAGACACTGTTCATTAGTATAGTGACCATTTGCAGAAATCAATTGTTGCCCAGTCTGCATTTTCATTGCAAGCTTGTCTGATTCTAGTAATGGGAAGGGAACTGAAAACCCAAGTGCTTCTGTAGATTTAAAACTCAGAAGTCTAAAGTAACTGAAAATAAATACTGTCATTAGCTGTTTTTTTTTTTTCCTTGTTCAAACCTGAAGCACTGGTTTTCTAATTTGGTTGAAATTTCAAGGGGAAATTAGGAGGGAAAAGAAAAAAAAATCAGAAGATAACATAAGCCTTTTCTTACTGGAAGTCAGTCATGGTTAAGGTGTCACCAATGTATCAGTTGCAGTCTTCCTTCATAATAGAAATACATCCATTTTCCTTGTATTTTATCAAAAATAGAAGCTAGATGATATTCTAGCAGATGCCTTCTAATTTTTGAACTTACCCAGAAAACAATGGAGAAAAAAAATGTAGAGGGAATTTTTAAAGTTCATAGTGAGTAAGTGTTAACTTCTAAGGAGAAGATATCACTTTTTCGCCCCTTACTATTGTCAAAGTGAGTGTTTTGTGCTTTATCTTTATTGTTACCCTTACAAATGAAAGACTTCATGGGAGGAAAAAAGGTCCCATTAAGCAAACTTCCTATTGCTTCTAAGCAATGCACAAAGACTGTAAAAGAAAGGCTAGACTTTTACCTGCATTTCTTCTCTTCACATTGTCAGAAATGAAATTCTGATTATCATGAAAACAGAAAACTTTTATACCAAAAGAAGTGTAATTGTGTGCTCTTTTATTTTGATAGGAAAGAAGACATAGTAGGTTTTTACACCCACTTAAATACCAAATGTTCTTTCTGTACATACACACACATGCACATGCACACATACACAGATTTGTCCTGGTTTGTCCTTAGTCAGGTAAAGCTTCTGGCTCCCACTCAGTTTTGCACATTATCCACTGTGACCTGTATTTTCAGGACGGAGAAAACTACGACTTCATCCCTTGCTTTACCAATGCTGCTGATACACTACGGTCCCAAAGGCACAAAGGTCACTTCAGCACTTCCCAACAGAGCAGTTAATAACAGCCGATACTCCCCCAGTCCCCTTCATTTTCAGAAGTCTATAGATAATCTCCTTGAGCCATCGAACCAATACCTGCTCCACAGCTCCAGTTCCACTACAAACATGGTGTGTATGCCCAGCATGGGTCCAGGAGGTCATTGCCAGTTTCAAGCTAGAAAAGTGTAATGAATTTATCTCTGAGGTCACAATGTAAATTAGAGTCTGGCTCAGTTTGGCTCTACAGGATGTTCTCACAGCTGTCTCCCGCTTCCCAATCTGTTTCACCTGAGAACAAGAGAAGTGCAAAGCAAGACAGTGTGCATTCTGAATTATGCATTCAAATTTCTGGTGCTTAAACACCTACAAAAAATTCTTAATGGCTTAATTAAACCAGAAGCTTTCCAATGCATCTCCTTAAATCTCAGCTTCCAGATTGTTCTCTCTTTGAGTGAGCCAACAGTGTGACAGTAAGCATAATTAAGAAGGAAAGAAAGTTGGTGATATGATAACTTCTCACCCATTTAAATCATCTCATCAGACAATGGTCAAGGAAATATCTTGGCATAGTAGACCATAGGAAGAACCCAACAGGATAAAAGAAATACCAGTGTGTATTCTGCATGTGTGTCTGTGGCAAAAGAACAGACTTAAGCTAAATTCTGTGGTCCTCCTTAGAAGGTCTTACCTTGCTTAGAAAAATGGTAGAGGTCATTCTCTTTAGACAGGTAATGACCATAATGGTTTTTTTTGTTTTGTTTTGTTTTTTTGTGGTTTTGAGTTTTTTTTAAATTTTGTTCATTTCTAACATTCAATCATTTAGACACAAGAATGACTGTTCTGCGACAGAGCATGTTCTTAAACTGAACAGATCAATCCAAAAGGAGAAACATATTTTTGTTTTGTTTAAAAACATAAATGATATATATATATATGTAAAGATTTGTTCTCCACAACTGATCTACTATATGTTGTACTACTTTGGCTCTTCAAATTTGGTGAAGATTGGGGAAGGAAGGCAAATCAATTCCAACTGAAATAAAAAAAAATATATTTAGAATTTTCATTTATGGGTATCACTCCCTCTCTCCTAACACTACTCTATACTAGAATAAAAAAAAGCAAGGCAAAATTCAACAGTTTTGTGTCTTTTATATCACACGTCATACACTTATGTGTGTATACACACGTATGTGTGTGTATGCAACACATACATGAGTTGCAAAGTTAACTAGTAACTAGAAAGAGAGTGTGAGCTCCATCTCTATATGCTGAGCAGCTGTAATGAAGCAATCCTAACACATCTCTGTCTTTCTTGATGTCAGATCTGAAGGTTGCCTCGTTCCCAGCAAGTCTCAAGGGAAGAAAGTGAGACAACAGAGTGCACTGTGCAAGGCAGCACTTTACACTTCAGGAAGGGAAGTTCCGTCAGTGGTGCTTTGTTCAGATCAGGCCCTTTGTTCACACATCAGGCCTGTCCTGAGAACCCCTGGCTCGAATGAGCCCTCTTTATTTCTTTCTCCCATCAAACCTTCGCAGAACTCTGACGCTAAGCTTTCCTCTGGGATTCCAGCTGCCAGCTTCCCAACCCTTTTGGAAAGTTTCTTGAAAAAAAGACTTTGATATTTTGTTATTATAGGCTGAATACACTGTTAGAGGGCAGCTTTCCCAAATATAGCTGTCTCTGAAACCTTCTGCCACGAGATCTTTGGCACCTAGGTGTTTGGTTTGTCTGTCATGACATCCCCCCCATGACAGTGTAGCAGCCATCACGCAACTGTATACTAACATATATGTTACATTTACATTCATGACTATTTCCGATTATTATATATTATATGGCCTGATAATTGAGTTTCATATGCCAAATTTCTGCGTGTCTGATGAAATGAGACTGCTTCCCAAGGGGCAGCTTGCAGAAGAAAAAGATAGGATCAAACTGAACTTCTTAGCTGAATCTAATTCTGAACTGCCACTCTTCTCCCAACATATTCACTACTGAAGGCATTTTTCTATCTCCTTTCCTAGCTTTCATAGTTACTTTCAAGGTTATTTACTCACAAGAGGACGAAAATCTGAGTTAGGCTAAAGAAAAAAAAAATGTTGGGATATTTGTGTTATCCCTGGGAGCTGCCATAATAGGAGGCAGAATGGGATGGGATTTGTGTTGCAGATCAGCTGTGAATGCAAAAAAAGAAGAAAATAGATGGAAAGTCCTTGATGGAAAAGAGAAAATATCAGAGTGTAAGTTCTGAAACTCAACTTTTATGCAGTGCTGCTGCTGGTTTGTTTGTTTGTTTGTGTTAAACTTGGATTTCTTTTTAAACAGCTTCAAACTCAAAGTTATTAAAGAACTGCAAACATGGTCTTGGATTTCAAGCCTGTCTGTAGTGATTAACTAGGAGAGCAGAGTCAGGGCCAGGACAGGAAGCCCCTGGTGACAACCAGAACCTAGCACTCTTATCCCATTCAGATGTTAATGGGCTGCACAGGATTGTAATCTGCACTCCAATATCATGTTAGCAAATCAAAATGCCTTGTGACAACAGGAATACCCCATGGTATTAGTGACTTTCCGAAATGTCTCATTAGATCTTCATAGCTGCGTAAATTAAACAGGTCAGGTCTGGCAGAAACAGACGTGGCTCCCCTGAATGCTGATTGCCTGCAGCTGCAGAAGAAAGGCTGGAATGGAATATCTTTGCAGCCATTTTTCATGTTCCAGAAATGTCTTATCCAGATCAGATAAACACTTGCGTGCATGCACTGAACATGTCCATGTGAGGGTCTGGCGCATATGGGGTTGTTTATCCTGGAGAAAAGGAGGCTCAGAGGAGACCTTACTGCTCTCTAGAACTAACTGAAAGGAGGTTGTAGTGAGGTGGAGGTCAGTCTCTTCTCCCAGGTAGGAAGTGATAGGACGAGAGGAAACAGTCTCAGATTGCACCAGGGGAGATTTAGATTAGGAAATTATTCCTCACTAAAAGGGTTCTTAGGCTTTGGGGCAGGCTGCCCAGGGAATGGTGAAATCACCATCCCTGGTAGTGTTCAAAAGGCATGTAGATGTGGCACTTGGGGACATGCTTTAGTGCTACATGGTGGTGCTACATTAACAGCTGCATCTGATGATTTTAGATGTTTTTTCCAACCCTGATGATTCTATTTGATTCTATAATGGAAGGAACTTAGGGAAGAAGTGAAACAGTAAGAAGGTCAGTCTGCTGCGTGACACACTAGACACTGTTCCCCCATCCTTTGCAGAGATCTGTCAAGGCCCTTAGAACTGAGCCCTCTTTTTTCTTTATTTCCCCAAGTCATGTTTGTCTTTCTAAAAGTCTTGACAACTCGTTTTGCAATGCACATACCCCAGTATTTTATTTACTTATCTAATTAAGTATCTGTTTTGACAGTTAAATATTCTTTCCTTGACAGAGCAATACAGAGACCAGGTTAACTTCAGTGCTCTGAACCTACCCTGGACTAACCTAATCCTGATGTGAATCAAGTTTAAAAGTTTTTACAGTTCCACAGCCACGAAGTAGGGGAGGGAACAGCCTGAATTGCTGCCACTAAGTCTGAATCCTGAGTAGATTTCAACCTGAATCTCTTGCAGGATTGAAAAGCAAATGCACGACATCAGACTGAACTACAGGTAGGTAAAGGGTCTGAGTGACCCTAGGGGATGGTTTCAAAGAATGTGTCAAAGATAATCCAAAAGCAAAGAGGAGGATTAATTTAGTCACAGGGTAGAGATTGGGAGTTAAAAGAAAGGATAGGTAGAAGGTGCCAACTCATGTGTGATCCACACCAACATACTTCACTCTCTCTTCCTGTTTTCTAGTGACTTGAAAATGAGCTATGAACAGCCATGAACAGGAGCACCTTATGAATGCTTGTATACTACTTTAACTCATGTAAGCATTTGTCTCTTATCTTACACTCACAAGTTCAGTTCCCTGATAATACTCCATTATCATGATATGGGAAAATAAAATGGTTTTATTGCCTACATAGGATTGTCATTCTAATGTATTCTAATTAGAATAGCTATATCAGTCCTAATAACTATGTGTTTCACAGTGTTCCAGTGTTTCCTCTTCCATGATTGCACAACCTCTCCCTCCCTTTCCCTTGGAAAGGGTCTGACTTGCAGAACATGGTGAATTGCATGGTGTCAGTAGGTAGATATTTTTCATAACTCTCCATTTAGTAACCAAGGACTCAGCGAATTCAGACAGAAAAAAATTCTAGGGTTTTTAGATTACTGATTTTCTCCTACCAAGAAGTCAAGCAGCTCAACAAGGTAAATGGTGTTGGGCCTTGGCTGCACTGCTAAAGATAGAAGAGAAACGTCTCAAGAAAAATGGGAGTGTCCTGCTGAAAATGGCTACCACAGCAGCAAGTCATCATGAAAGATGAGCCCTTTCCTGTTGTCAACAAAATGAATGGTACAGGTGGTTTGGTTTAAAAGGGAGTCTGCTCCATAGGATGAAAGATTTTCCAGTTGAGAGACCCAATTAACAGAGGTGACCAAATCATTTAATATACTTTAACCATGGATCCTCTATTTCCCTTTTAAAAGAGTTGACAGGTAATTAACTACAAAACCACACATCATTTTCTACCGATGTGTAGATTGTGACACGGTAAAGTTCGTGTTTTCCATTAGGAAATAGATTTAGACGATGAGATCATGAAGTGCAGATCTAGACTTACACATTCAATTCACCAGCTCAGGCAGGAATTTGGCTTGAAGGAATAATCTGAATTTTGGCATCTTCTTTTAAATGTAGAAGAAAGCTGTGAAATTCCAGTGAGTAGCAGAACTTTTACAGAGCTCTGTAGGTGCATGGATCCATCTGCCAGAGGAGGCCCAGCTTAATGTCAAGCTCAGAATAAAGGTAGGTATGAAAATATGAAACCTGTAAGAGCTCTGAAATTTGCTTTCCTGAACACCATGCTGCAGTTTTAGATGTTCAAATTTATTTCGAATAAAAGAGGATATTTTCACTGAAAGTAACTTGAGTTTGTGTTTGAGAATATCACTTAAAACTTCCCAGGCCTGAAGTTTTGTGTGACAAATCTAGCAAGATTTTTCACATCACCATGCATTCAGTCAGAAAATTCATGGCAAGACCAGCATAGTAGCCTCCTGCCCAGAGCTATGAAGCTTCTGTGAAAGCTAGGAGGTGTTTGAGCCACGCATGGAAAACATTTTCTTAAATAAAAGGTAATTTCAGAACCTGTGGGGACTCTATACTAGCTTTTTTAATTTTTAATTTTTTTGACAAAGTTGAAGCAGAGTACCTCATATATCTAAGACTGAACAATGAGAGGAATACCCCAAGTATCTACCAGCACTGAACACTACATGTTAAGTATTTATCAGAAGCTTTGATTCCTTGACTCGAGTGAGCTTCTACAGTGGTTTGATTTGCCAGATGTAAATGTCTTTAAGACCTTTTGTTGGTAGAGACATGGGAATTTCTGAAACTTTAGTTAACTCAGAGAAATGCATTTAGTACATTACAGTAATGGCTTTCTTGGCAGTTGTGTCTTTCTTTCTTTCTTTCTTTTCTTTTTTTTTTTTTTTTTTTTTTTTTTTTTTTTTTTTTTTTTTTTTTTTTTTTTTTTTTTTTTTTTTTTTTTTTTTTTTTTTTTTTTTTTTTTTTTTTTTTTTTTTTTTTTTTTTTTTTTTTTTTTTTTTTTTTTTTTTTTTAATCAGAGAAGTTGTTCAGGATAGAGCTTAGGTGTAAAAGCAACTACATCCATTGCACTTATAAATGTATGCAACAAATGAAAAAATCCTACTCATCTGCTGCACTGGCTCTGAAGTGGAGCTAAGTGGTAAAATGCCACTTTGGAGACTTAATATAGCATCAGTGCAGTGAAGGTGTCCGTGTTTCTGGGACCTGTAGATATTAAGACTTCTACTTCTTTACTACTCCACTGCCCAGCAACTTGAAGTCCTGGCCAAGTGACATTTTTTTTACTTTTACCTGAATAAAACTTTGAAGTAAATGCCTCCTCCACTCTAAATTCCTGGATAGAACTAAACCCAGCAGAACATTTCTGCATTAACTAGAAAAGGTCTCCTTTACCACTGTAGGCCTTTAAGTACATCAGTGAGGCAGAGCAGCTTTGCAGACACAGACCACCATGTACTGTGAGGACAAGTCCTAGAAAGAATGATCTCTTGAGGACAAGCATCATAATACAAATAATGTTATATACATTTGCTTTAATTTTTACTATGGAAGTGCAAAATGCAGCAAAAATAACTTTGAAGAAGTTGGATTCTAGTCTGAATATCCCAGAGCTGCACTGGAGAATAGACTATACAGGGGATTTTGTTTCCTTGTTAGACAAAATGAAAGACATTTTTGGTTGGGGTATTCATAAAGTAGGACTGTATTGTCACTCACCTCATACAGCATCAGCCTGTCTATAACTAAGCCCTCAACCTTATGAGCAGCATAACTGTGATATGACACAAAGTCTTTCACACATGCACGGAGGAGGAATTCTGGTACCCACAGAAACTAGAACAGAATCATCTATTGCAGTAAAGCACAATGAGATCCAATTGGTAGATGCAGCTAACGGGAGTTTAGACTAGGATTCAATTACTGATTTTTATGGTGAGGGTGGTTAGCAGATAGATCAATCGACAGAGGAAATACAGCAGCTTTTTCAGGAGTAGAAGTCTCTAAATCAAAACTAAGTGCCTAGAAAAATCTACAGTCACAAGAACTAGAATCAGCAGAGTTTTCCACATAAAATTGAAATGCCTGTTTTACCTATAGTAGTTGTAGTAGTCCATTACAGTTTTGAACCACACAAATATTCAAGAAGAATCTTACTGCAGGCCCTTATTCAGCAGAGGGGATATTTGAGCTGACCTTTAACTACATATTTCAGCACTGGGATGGCCACACAGAGTTCTCTTTTGCTTCATCTATATGCTGGTCTTGCTTATTCCAAAGCAGCCATTCTGCTGGCTCTGGCCCAGACGAGCTGCAAGGCATTTAGAAAACCAGCTCCCCTGCTGTCCAGCTGCATTTCAGTGTCCAGTTTCCTAAAACTTATTAAAAACTTGACGGCTAAATTAACTTGCTACCTACAGTGGAGGAAATAATGGAATAAATACTCCCGAATAAACTGTGCACATCACCACCTTATGATCTTTCTCACACTTTTTTTTTCCTTTACTATGCAAAGAAAAATCAGAATCTGGCCTGATAGGTCTACAAACGCTGTAGCAGACAGTTCTTGAAAATATCCCTGCTTGGTAGTATTATTCCTTACCTCTATCTATGTAGTTTAAAGGCAGCTTGATCTTTCTCACTCACCCCAGGACCATTTAACTGTTATGAATTGTTAAAAGTTGCTTGAGCAAGCGAAGATTTCTAGATGAATGTGTATTGGCAAACATATTTAAAGAAACTGCAGCATATTCTGAAAGGCAGTAGGCAGAAATAAAGGCAGTGGGAGGTCTGTACTCGTCTCCCTG